>NC_079191.1:59608251-59908251 GCF_029499605.1 Hyla sarda | reverse complement strand
CCTCGGCAAATTTCTCACAACTCAAACTCGGAACGGGGAACTTACGGCACCGATCTCTTTTTTTTCCAGGCCATTGGGTCACCAGAGATCCGAATGGCCTGGAAATGTCATATGGAAGGTCACAGTTTAGAGACCACTGCACAGTGGTCACCAAACTGTTGCCCTCCAGATATTGCAAAACTACAACTTTCAGCATCCCCAGACAGCCAACCCCATGTTTCCTGCTGTGAGTTTGAAGAGGAGCAGGCTCTCTGTGCCAAATTTTTGGCAGCAAATTTCCGCTGATGAAAATCCACCTCAACCCCTATTTTATAATGCAGATCTGTCACAAATATGCAACAAAATGAGCATAATGAGCGGTTGTTCTGACTCGGATTTACCTAAGGTTCATTATTTTTCTCTAGGATACAGCATGGCGGCAGCAGCTACATCATAAGTATTTAAAATATTTTTAATGCTGCCGCCAAGGTTCCTGGTTGAAAATATAGCCCAGTGTGTCAGAAATGTGACAGACCCTATTTAACTCTTCCCATTTCATTTATTTTCTTTTTTTTTCTCCTTCCCTGCCTTCTAAGATAACTTTTTATTTTTCCACCAACAGAGTCGTATAATGGGGATTTTTTTTATTTATAGCACAACATTCTTTAATATTTTGTCTTGTAAAATGTTAGATATCACAATGGAAGCCTAACAGATCCCATTAAAAATAACACTATAAAATCATACAGTAGCCTTACCAGCTTTCTTTCTTAACCTTCCCTTATGACATCACACATGTGACATCAGTCTTTGGTTGATACCTTTACCAGCCACTAGTACAGTTCAGGCCTTAGGTATCAGAGGGAGCGCACACAAAGAGCAGATGAGGAAGAGGACAAGATGACACAGGAGAGGTACATCAATCCTAAATATTGATCAGAATACATCTAGAGTTCTAGACTTGCAAATAATGACTAGATCTTTTAAATATAATGTGTCACAATAATAGTGTTAATTGTATTAAATCTAGTTATTTAACTATACACTTTGCTGATGATCACAAATGACCAAGTATATACTGTTTATATTCAATTCTATTATACAAAGAGTTGGGGGGGGTGTATGTCCTGTATGGGTATATTAAGTCTATGGGGGAGAATCATCAAAACCTGTGTAGAGGAAGAGTGGAGCATCAGATCAGATCGCTTCTTTCAGTTTTTAGAGGCCTTTTTAAAATGAAAGAATCAATCTTATTGGTTTCTACGGGCAACTGGTCAACATTTCCTCTGCGCTGGTGTTGATAAATCTCCCCCTATATGTATAGTTTTCTATACTAAGAAAGTCAAAAGCACCTAAATGTCTAAAACACACCTACATGTATGTGACCTACTAATGGGGGTGACAGGGAAGTAATGTAAGAGATGTCTGACCTTTAACATGACCTCCTGTTATAACCTAAAACAAGAAATTAGGCTGAAATAACGTATATTTCACTATTATAATGCTGGATTTCTTGTATGACTATTAGTACTGAATCATAAAAAGAAATGCATACATTGAATTTTCTTTAACATGATTGTCCCACAGAGCAAATTTGGTAAAATCAGATGTGTGCCCCATACATATATGTAAAGGGGTACAAAAATAATTTATATCCCTATAGAGTTCTTCTCCCTCATGGATCTGATCCCCTAGTATCCTCTCTGAGCTGGAACCCTACCGTTGCCAGGCAACTTTCCCCCAATCCCCCTTGCTTATAAGCACAGTGGAAACAAACTGCCATTACCTTCAGGACACTGCAGTTGAACTGAGCATGTGTTAGGGAGCATTCACACCACGTTTTAGCTATACAGGGACCTGATTTGGCTGGGGGCAGTGAAAACCAGGTGCTCCCTTATACCAGCCGGACCTGGCCCCCTTCTCATTCATTTGAATGATCTGACCAGAGTCAAACTGCGGTTTTCAGTTGGTTCAGAAAAACGGATATGGGGCAAAAATGAGCCGACCGGAGACATTGTTTGACTCCGGTTGGCTCATTTAAATGAATGAGAAGGGGGCTGGGACCGGCTGGGATATGGGAGCGCCCGGTTTTCACTCCCCCCAGCTGGATCCGGTCCCCATATAGCTAAAACGTGGTGTGAACCCACCCTTACCCCGACTTAGTGGGTCGTAACCAACAGTTATCAATACAATGCAGGTACATGGAGAATTAGTAATCTTATATCTCTCAAACAATATTGTAATCCTGGTACATTGAAATATGTTAAATGTCACATAATGCATTAGTATAGAACTTTTGTTTGTTGGTATTTTTTTTTTTAAATGAGACAACTTCTTTAACCCCTTAAGGACCCAGCCATTTTACACCTTAGGACCAGGCCATATTTTGCACATCTGACCACTGTCACTTTAAACATTAATAACTCTGGAATGCTTTTAGTTATCATTCTGATTCCGAGATTGTTTATTCGTGACATATTCTACTTTAACATAGTGGTAACATTTTGTGGTAACTTGCAACCTTTCTTGGGGAAAAATCCCAAAATTTGATGAAAAATTTGAAAATTTAGCATTTTTCTAACTTTGAAGCTCTCTGCTTGTAAGGAAAATGGATATTCCAAATATTTTTTTTATATTCACATATGCAATATGTCCACTTTATGTTTGCATCATAAAATTTACGTGTTTTCACTTTTGGAAGACACCAGAGGGCTTCAAAGTTCCAAACTCACTATTTTTCAGGGACCAGTTCAGGTTTGAAGTGGATTTGAAGGGTCTTCATCTTAGAAATACCCCACAAATGACCCCATTATAAAAACTGCACCCCCCAAAAGTATTCAAAATGACATTCAGTCAGCGTTTTAACCCTTTAGGTGTTTCACAGGAATTGCAGCAAAGGGAAGGAGAAAATTCACAATCTTCATTTTTTACACTCGCATGTTCTTGTAGACCCAATTTTTGAATTTTTACAAGGGGTAAAAGGAGAAAATGTATACTTATATTTGTAGCCCAATTTCTCTCGAGTAAGCACATACCTCATATGTCTATGTAAAGTGTTCGGCGAGCGCAGTAGAGGGCTCAGAAGCGAAGAAGGGGGTTTTGGAGAGTACGTTTTTCTGAAATGGTTTTTGGGGGGCATGTTGCATTTAGGAAGCCCCTATGGTGCCAGAACAGCAAAAAAAAAAAAAACACATACCATACCATTTTGGAAACTAGACCCCTTGAGGAGCGTAACAAGGAATTAAGTGAGCCTTAATACCCCACAGGTGTTTCACCACTTTTGCATATGTAAAAAAATAAATAAAAAATTCACTAAAATGTGTGTTTCCCCCCAAATTTCACATTTTTGCAAGGGTTAATAGCAGAAAATACCCCCCAAAATTTGTAACCCCATCTCTTCTGAGTATGGAGGTACCCCATAAGTTGACCTGAAGTGCACTACGGGTGAGAAGAGAAGGAGTCATATTTGGCTTTTTGAGAGCAAATTTAGCTCGGGGGGCATGTCGCATTTAGGAAGCCCCTATGGTGCCAGGACAGCAAAAGAAAAAACACATGGCATACCATTTTGGAAACTAGACCCCTTGAGGAATGTAACAAGGAATCAAGTGAGCCTTAATACCCCACAGGGGTTTCACGACTTTTGCATACGTAAAAAAAAAAATTCACTAAAGTGTGTGTTTCCCCCCCAAAATTTCAAATTTTTGCAAGGGTTAACAGGGGAAGCCCCTATGGTGCAAGGACAGCAAAATAACCCCCACATAGCATACCATTTTGGAAACTAGACCCCTTGAGGAACATAACAAGTGGTACAGTGAGCATTTACCCCCCCCCCCCCCCCCCCACTGGTGTCTGTCAGATCTTTGGAACAGTGGGCTGTACAAAATGTTTTATTTGCACAGCCCACTGTTCCAAAGATCTGTCAGACACCAGTGGGGTGTAAATTCTCACTGCACCCCTCATTACATTCTGTGTACATGGTGCACTCTCCCTTCTGGGCCTTGTTGTGCGCCCCCAGAGCACTTTGCGCCCACATATGGGGTATCTCCGTAGTCGGGAGAAATTGCTTTACAAATTTTGGGGGGCTTTTTTCCCTTTTACCTCTTGTCAAAATGAAAAGTATAGGGCAACATCAGCATGTTAGTGTAAAAAATTTATTTTTTTACACTAACATGCTGGTGTAGACCCCAGCTTCACCTTTTCATAAGGGGTGAAAGGAGAAAAAGCCCCCCAAAATTTGTTAGGCAATTTCTCCCGAGTACGGTGATACCCCATATGTGGCCCTAAACTGTTGCCTTGAAATACGACAGGGCTCCGAAGTGAGAGAGCGCCATGTGCATTTGAGGCCTGAATTAGGGATTCGCATAGGGGTGGACATAGGGGTATTCTACGCCAGTGATTCCCAAACAGGGTGCCTCCAGCTGTTGAAAAACTCCCAGCATGCTTGGACAGTCAACGGCTGTCTGGCAATACTGGGAGTTGTTGTTTTGCAACAGCTGGAGGCTCCATTTTGGAAACAGTGACGCACCAGACGTTTTTCATTTTTATTGGGGAGGGGAGGGGGCTGTGTAGGGGTATGTGTATATGTAGTGTTTTTTACTTTTTATTTTATTTTGTGATAGTTTAGTGTAGTGTAGTGTTTTTAGGGTACAGTCACATGGGCGAGGGATTACAGCGAGTTTCCCGCTGCGAGTTTGAGCTGCCGCGCAAAATTTGCTGCATCGCAAACTTGCAGCCTGATACTCACTGTAAGCCCCCTGCCCATGTGAATGTACCCTGTACATTCACAGGGGGGCCTCCAGCTGTTGCAAAACTACAACTCCCAGCATGCACTGTCTATCAGTGCATGCTGATAGGTATAGTTTTGCAACAGCTGGAGGCACACGGGTTGGGAAACACTGAGTTAGGAAACAGACAATGTTTCCCAACCAGTGTGCCTCCAGTTGTTGCAAAACCACTACTCCCAAACATTCTCAGGCATGCTGGAAGTAGTTGTTCTGCAACATCTTGAGAGCCAGATGTTGCCGAACTACAACTCCCAGAATGCTTGGAGTTGTAGTTTTGCAACATCTGGAGGACTACAGTTTGTAGACCACTAATACAGTGGTTCCCAATCTGTGCCCTTCCAGATGTTGCAAAACTACAACTCCCAGTATGCCAAAACTGTCCAGGCATGCTGGGAGTTGTAGTTCTGCAACATCTGAAGGGCCAGATGTTACAGAACTAAAACTCCCAGCATGCCTGGACAGTAATGGCATGCTGAGGATGTGTAGTTTTGCAACATCTGGAAGGGCACAGTGGTCTCCAAACTGTGGACCTCCAGATGTTGCAAAACTGCAACTCCCAGCATGCCCAGGGCATTTGCCCTGGATGCCTGCTGAAGCATTTCAGCAGGCATCCGCTTCTGATCTCAGCCCGGCGCGCGGCAGGGCCCGGAAAACGCCAGGACGTACGGGGACGTCCTGGGTCCTTAAAGCCCAGGGTGCTGGGACGTCCCCGTACGTCCTGGGTCCTTAAGGGGCTAAAGGTGTACTCCGCCCATAGACATCTTATCCCCTATCCAAAACATTGTGGATGAGATGTCTGATCCTGGAGTGGGTCTGGCCACTGGGACCCCCCACGATATCTGGGCCGACTCTGCGGAATCTGTGGCAATCCATATCGCCAAACCACACCCCCTCTATTCATGTCTATGGGAGGGGGCGTGACGGCACAGAGATCGCGGGGGTTCCCAGTGGCAAGACACCTGCCATCAGACATCTTATTCCCTATCCTTTCTATAGCGGATAAGATGTTCAGGGGCAGAGTACCACTTTAAAGGGAATTTATCAACTCTATTTGCTCCAAAGAACTTCAGACCCTATTGTACCTTTTTTTTTTTTTTAGCTGATAATAGTTGCCTAATTTGTAAAATCAGTGTTCAATTTTTCAGCCAAGTTCCAAAGAGGTGGGGTTAATCTGCTGAAGTGCCGAAGCTTGGCACACCTCCTCGCTTGCTCCCACCTCCCAGGCCCTCCTTGATTGATGTTCTGAGCCCGGTTTTTCAATCAAGAAGGAGCTGGAGGGGAGAGCAAGTAAGTGGATGTGCCGGGATGAGACACTTGAGCAGCTTAGATCAGCCTCCTTGCACCCTACATTTGTGTATTACACCTGAATATTAGACAATACTGGAGTAAACTATGTGGAATGTTGATTTAGGGATCTATCCAATTGCTAGCAGGCCATGGACACAAGATTACATATAAGATAAGGTTATATGCCGACCAGGTATTATATTGTAGTTCCCAGCGAATTGAATCTAACTTTGAAGGGGAAGTGCCTTTAGGCACTTCCCCCTTCAAAGTTAGCGGGTCATGTAGAAATTTTTCTGTACCATGTCTATGACAATCATGGGTGCTTTTTGCCTTCCTTAGGTTGTAGGGCTATTGTTACCATTAAAATTGTCAGAACCCTAAAATAAACCCTAACAGACCCAACTAAACTAAGGAATACATGTTCATAGTTATTAAAAAGAGGAAACACACCCCTCAAGGAACATAACAAGGGGTACAGTGAGCCTTAACACACCACAGGTGTTTGATGACTTTTTGTAAAATTTGGATGAGTAAATGAAAAAAAATAGGAGGAAATACGAGAAAATGCCCCTCAAAATTTGTAACCCCATTTCTTCTGGGTTTGGAAGTATCCCATGTATGGATGTAAAGTGCTCTGCGAGCAAACTACAATGATCAGAAGAGAAGAAGCGCCATTGGGCTTTTGGAGAGAGAATTCGTCTGGAATTCAAGTCAGGGGACATGTGCGTTTACAAAGCCCCCATGGTGCCAGAACAGTGGACCCCCCCACATGTGACTCTATTTCGGAAACAACACCCCTCACAGAATGTAACAATGGGTGCAGTGAGCATTTACACCCCACTGACGTTTGACAGACCTTTGGAACAGTGGGCTGTGCAAATGAAAACTTAAATTTTTCATTTTCATGGACCCCTGTTCCAAAAATCTGTCAGACACCAGTAGGGCATAAATGCTCACTGCACCCCTTATTACATTCCATGAGGGGTGTAGTTTCCAAAATGCGGTCACATGTTGGGGGGGGTTCCGCTGTTCTGGCACCATGGGGGCTTTGTAAACGCACATGGCCTTCAATTCCAGCCAAATTCTCTCTCCAAAAGTCCAATGGCGCTCCTTCTCTTCTGAGCCCTGTAGTGAGCCAGCAGAGCACTTTATGTCCACACATGGGGTTATTTATATATTCAGAAGAAATGGTGATACAAATTATGGGGGGCTTTTTCTCAATTACCCCTTGTGAAAATGAAAAATTTGGGATAACATTAGAAATTAGAAATATTAGCAATAAATTCATCATAAAATATACTTACTGTTAAATACTTTAACTCAATATAAAATAAAAATAAAAACAATAAAAATTAATAAAATGTAAAAAATATATATAAAAAATATGTATAGAAAAATCTAAAATCACTAACTAAAAAATAAAATACACAAAATACATAAAAAATACAAATAATAACATAAATATAACAAAAATAAAATATAGCACCAATCACTAATAATAAATAGATTAAGATTATACAAGCAAGTACTTTCTGAATAAGATAACGTTTTTTCACTTCCATCTACTGTATATATATATGTGTATATATATATATATATATATATATATATATATATATATATAATTCCCTCTGCTTCCCTTCTCCCTTCCTTATTCCCCCCCACCCCTCCCTTGCAACTTACATGCTACTCAAGAAATCCATATCTTAGGACATCATATATCCCAGACTACCATAGCTTATTACATAACAAACAGAATAAATAGCAGTCTATACCGATTCACAGAATATAAATAAATAAAATATTTTTTCTCCTATAAAATTGCATGAGTTACAAGATCATTTACATGAGAATATAATTACTCATGTTAATACCACACTTTTACATACTCCATGGTCTGCACTATGGATAATTTGGAACATACCCTACACAGTCTTAGTCCCAGAACATGCACAGTAGTACTCTAGAAGTGAAATACAGACAAAGTCCGAAGTCATGCGCACAGGTCCAGCAATATGTAGATATCGTGAGAAGTGAATCATCCATCATGAGGCTTGCGCATTGATTACCAATGTGCGGACATGCGTACCTACTGTGACATCACATGTAAACAAAGGTGGTGATAGGTGCAGAAAATAAACACATGCCAGACCATAACAAACTGTATGATTGGTTGCGACTTTTCGCAGGATTGGTACACAACTATAGCGGGACACAAGATTGTGATGTGCGGCCATCTGATTGGCGATAGCACGGCACAGGAAATGAACGCAATGTGAGATTATATAAAGCCTACCTTGCGTCCGGGGCACCATTAGCCTCAAAGCCCTTGACCAAGCTGGTTTATTCAGCGAAACGTCGAGGAGGCTAGCCATGTTTTAATACAGCGTGTGTTCACTGTTAGTAATGTTAATGCAGCATGCATACTCACCTACTAGTGCACAGATCATAGTGCACAATATATATTAATTGTTGAGCACTAACAGAAACTTAGTAGCTAGGAGAGGTTTCCCATTCCCATAAAAAATTCTGTGACACCGCCGATAATTTTAAACCGTGTGTTTCATAAGGGTAGCTTTTTAGTTTGTGAATTAAATAAAGTTTAAAAGTTTTAGGGGGGCTTCTAGTAAGGGTTTTCCCCAGAAGGGGTAGCCCCTTAAAGGTTGATATTGCACTATTACCCTGGAACCTTCAGGGATCCTTTTTTGTTTAATTCACTGACCATAGAAGGAAAGTAAACATTGCTGGTTAGCTCAATGGTGCTGATCGGGACCTCCGCGATAAAATCGTGGCGTCCCGAACAGCTTGCAGGACGCGAGGAGGATCCCTACCTGCCTCCTCGCTGTCCGATCGCCAAATGACTGCTCCATGCCTGAGATCCAGGCAGGAGCAGTTGAGTGGCAATAACACTGATCAATGCCATGCTAAAAGAAACAAAAAATAACACATACCCCAAACATTGCAAACACAAAACCCCCAAAAACCTGTCAATAGTCTCTGTCAACATGATCCTGGGAGGGAAAATACACTGCACTACAATAGAAATAAAAATCCCTATCATCTATATCTCAATGGGTTCCATCTTTTCTTTTGTTCTTTTTTCTAATGCGGTTTTATAATCCCTGAGACAAGTAGTTCTGGCCCTAGAGTGTTATATATATTAGCGTCTGTAGCATGTATAAGGGACATGTTATCATACCTGTGTCTTTTTATAGGTGATTGATGCCCGGTGAAAGGGTGAAAGGGACCTATACCCCCGTCAGCTGCAGGAAAGGAACAAAGAGACAGGTAATTAATATTTATATTAATTACTGATAACAATCAGGCTAGATATAACATCTAAACCTGCAAAGATGTCATAGTCTCTACCTTATACATGAAGATATATGTGTTTTTAATAAGTATATCGTCTATAGACAGCTTCTTATATAACACAACCATGTCTCAGGTACAGAGATTAGGAACATTTATGATTTCTAATATCTGTTTTTTATTTGTAGTAATTTCTTTTTAAATAGACTGACCGCAGATTTAAGACATAACTGTACTGTAAAGAAAAATCTATAAGTTAATGTAATAAATCACATACTATAACTGATTATTGCCATTTAAAACTATGAAAAATACATTATGTTGATTATAAAACAGAAATACAGAATGGAGACAACCGTCTGTGGCTCAAGCTCGACTGCCCATTTCTTTGAGTGGCCCCTCAATGTTCTGGAAACGGGTGGAGGACATTGTCTCCATTAGAATGGGTCCCCCTAAGATGCTTCGGCTGTTGATCTGAAGTGCATTCTGTGCTTTGGAATCTCGGGGGCAAACTGTATTTCTGTTATTAATTTTTAGTTTAGCAATTCCCACCGCAACATGGTTAACCTCTATCCTAAATTTCTGCACAAAATTGATAAAAGACATTCCAAGAAATATTTTGCCAAATAAAAATATATAAAATATTGATGAAGTTGATGAATAATAATAACAACAAAAAAAACAGTTTTTGATTAAAAAACAAATAAACAATAATAATTTATCAAATATTTTGCTCCTGTCCCCTTCCCCAAAAATAAAAAAACATATATTACCCTTAAAATTTATAAATAAAGAAACAAAAAATAACACATACCCCAAACATTGCAAACACAAAACCCCCAAAAACCTAACAATAGTGTCTGTCAACATCATCCTGGGAAGGATAATACGCTGCACTACAATAGAAATAAAAATCCCTATCATCTATATCTCAATGGGTTCCATCTTTTCTTTTGTTCTTTTTTCTAATGCGGTTTTATAATCCCTGAGACAAGTAGTTCTGGCCCTAGAGTGTTAGATATATTAGCGTCTGTAGCATGTATAAGGGACATGTTATCATACCTGTTTCTTTTTATAGGTGATTGATGCCCGGTGAGAGGGTGAAAGGGACCTATACCCCCGTCAGCTGCAGGAAAAGAACAAAGAGACAGGTAATTAATATTTATATTAATTACTGATAAAAATCAGGCTAGATACAACATCTAAACCTGCAAAGATGTCATAGTCTCTACCTTATACATGAAGATATATGTGTTTTTAATAAGTATATCATCTATAGACAGCTTCTTATATAACACAACCATGTCTCAGGTACAGAGATTGGGAACATTTATGATTTCTAATATCTGTTTTTTATTTGTAGTAATCCCTTTTTCAATAGACCGACCGCAGATTTAAGACATAACTGTACTGTAAAGAAAAATCTATAAGTTAATGTAATAAATCACATACTATAACTGATTATTGCCATTTAAAACTATGAAAAATACATTATGTTGATTATAAAACAGAAATACAGAATGTAGACAACCGTCTGTGGCTCAAGCTCGACTGCCCATTTCTTTGAGTGGCCCCTCAATGTTCTGGAAACGGGTGGAGTACATTGTCTCCATTAGAATGGGTCCCCCTAAGATGCTTCGGCTGTTGATCTGAAGTGCATTCTGTGCTTTGGAATCTCGGGTGCAAACTGTATTTCTGTTATTAATTTTTAGTTTAGCAATTCCCACCGCAACATGGTTAACCTCTATCCTAAATTTCTGCACAAAATTGATAAAAGACATTCCAAGAAATATTTTGCCAAATAAAAATATATAAAATATTGATGAAGTTGATGAATAATAATAACAACAAAAATAACAGTTTTTGATTAAAAAACAAATAAACAATAATAATTTATCAAATATTTTGCTCCTGCCCCCTTCCCCAAAAATAAAAAAAACATATATTACCCTTAAAATTTATAAATAAAGAAACAAAAAATAACACATACCCCAAACATTGCAAACACAAAACCCCCAAAAACCTAACAATAGTGTCTGTCAACATCATCCTGGGAGGGATAATACACTGCACTACAATAGAAATAAAAATCCCTATCATCTATATCTCAATGGGTTCCATCTTTTCTTTTGTTCTTTTTTCTAATGCGGTTTTATAATCCCTGAGACAAGTAGTTCTGGCCCTAGAGTGTTAAATATAATAGCGTCTGTAGCATGTATAAGGGACATGTTATCACACCTGTGTCTTTTTATAGGTGATTAATGCCCGGTGAGAGGGTGACAGGGACCTATACCCCGGCAGCTGCAGGAAAGGAACAAAGAGACAGGTAATTAATATTTATATTAATTACTGATAACAATCAGGCTAGATATAACATCTAGACCTGCAGAGATGTCATAGTCTCTACCTTATACATGAAGATATATGTGTTTTTAATAAGTATATCGTCTATAGACAGCTTCTTATATAACACAACTGTTTCTCAGGTACAGAGATTGGGAACATTTATGATTTCTAATATCTGTTTTTTATTTGTAGTAATCCCTTTTTCAATAGACTGACCGCAGATTTAAGACATAACTGTACTGTAAAGAAAAATCTATAAGTTAATGTAATAAATCACATACTATAACTGATTATTGCCATTTAAAACTATGAAAAATACATTATGTTGATTATAAAACAGAAATACAGAATGGAAACAACCGTCTGTGGCTCAAGCTCGACTGCCCCTTTCTTTGAGTGGCCCCTCAATGTTGTGGAAACGGGTGGAGGACATTGTCTCCATGAGAATGGGTCCCCCTACGATGCTTCGGCTGTTGATCTGAAGTGCATTCTGTGCTTTGGAACCTCGGGGGCAAACTGTATTTCTGTTATTAAATTTTAGTTTAGCAATTCCCGCCCCAACATGGTTAACCTCTATCCTAAATTTCTGCACAAAATTGATAACAGACATTCCAAGAAATATTTTGCCAAATAAAAATATATAAAATATTGATGAAATTGATGAATAATAATAACAACAAAAATAACAGTTTTTGATTAAAAAACAAAAAAACTAAAATAATTTATAAAATATTTTGCTCCTGCCCCCTTCCCCCAAAAATAAAAAAACATATATTACCCTTAAAATTTATGAATAAAGAAACAAAAAATAACACATACCCCAAACATTACAAACACAAAACCCCCAAAAACCTAACAATAGTCTCTGTCAACATCATCCTGGGAGGGATAATACACTGCACTGCAATAGAAATAAAAATCCCTATCATCTATATCTCAATGGGTTCCATCTTTTCTTTTGTTCTTTTTTCTAATGCGGTTTTATAATCCCTGAGACAAGTAGTTCTGGCCCTTGAGTGTTAGATATATTAGCGTCTGTAGCATGTATAAGGGACATGTTATCATACCTGTGTCTTTTTATAGGTGATTGATGCCCGGTGAGAGGGTGAAAGGGACCTATACTCCCGTCAGCTGCAGGAAAGGAAGAAAGAGACAGGTAATTAATATTTATATTAATTACTGATAACAATCAGGCTAGATACAACATCTAAACCTGCAAAGATGTCATAGTCTCTACCTTATACATGAAGATATATGTGTTTTTAATAAGTATATTGTCTATAGACAGCTTCTTATATAACACAACCATGTCTCAGGTACAGAGATTAGGAAAATTTATGATTTCTAATATCTGTTTTTTTTTTGTAGTAATCCCTTTTTCAATAGACTGACCGCAGATTTAAGACATAACTGTACTGTAAAGAAAAATCTATAAGTTAATGTAATAAATCACATACTATAACTCATTATTGCCATTTAAAACTATGAAAAATACATTATGTTGATTATAAAACAGAAATACAGAATGGAGACAACCGTCTGTGGCTCAAGCTCGACTGCCCATTTCTTTGAGTTGCCCCTCAATGTTCTGGAAACGGATGGAGGACATTGTCTCCATTAGAATGGGTCCCCCTAAGATGCTTCGGCTGTTGATATGAAGTGCATTCTGTGCTTTGGAATCTCGGGGGCAAACTGTATTTCTGTTATTAATTTTTAGTTTAGCAATTCCCACCGCAACATGGTTAACCTCTATCCTAAATTTCTGCACAAAATTGATAAAAGACATTCCAAGAAATATTTTGCCAAATAAAAATATATAAAATATTGATGAAGTTGATGAATAATAATAACAACAAAAAAAACAGTTTTTGATTAAAAAACAAATAAACAATAATAATTTATTAAATATTTTGCTCCTGCCCCCTTCCCCAAAAATAAAAAAACATATTACCCTTAAAATTTATAAAAAAAGAAACAAAAAATAACACATACCCCAAACATTGCAAACACAAAACCCCCAAAAACCTAACAATAGTGTCTGTCAACATCATCCTGGGAAGGATAATACACTGCACTACAATAGAAATAAAAATCCCTATCATCTATATCTCAATGGGTTCCATCTTTTCTTTTGTTCTTTTTTCTAATGCGGTTTTATAATCCCTGAGACAAGTAGTTCTGGCCCTAGAGTGTTAGATATATTAGCGTCTGTAGCATGTATAAGGGACATGTTATCATACCTGTGTCTTTTTATAGGTGATTGATGCCCGGTGGGAGGGTGAAAGGGACCTATACCCCCGTCAGCTGCAGGAAAGGAACAAAGAGACAGGTAATTAATATTTATATTAATTACTGATAACAATCAGGCTAGATACAACATCTAAACCTGCAAAGATGTCATAGTCTCTACCTTATACATGAAGATATATGTGTTTTTAATAAGTATGTCATCTATAGACAGCTTCTTATATAACACAACCATGTCTCAGGTACAGAGATTAGGAACATTTATGATTTCTAATATCTGTTTTTTATTTGTAGTAATCCCTTTTTCAATAGACCGACCGCAGATTTAAGACATAAGTGTACTGTAAAGAAAAATCTATAAGTTAATGTAATAAATCACATACTATAACTGATTGTTGCCATTTAAAACTATGAAAAATACATTATGTTGATTATAAAACAGAAATACAGAATGGAGACAACCGTCTGTGGCTCAAGCTCGACTGCCCATTTCTTTGAGTGGCCCCTCAATGTTCTGGAAACGGGTGGAGGACATTGTCTCCATTAGAATGGGTCCCCCTAAGATGCTTCGGCTGTTGATCTGAAGTGCATTCTGTGCTTTGGAATCTCGGGGGCAAACTGTATTTCTGTTATTAATTTTTAGTTTAGCAATTCCCACCGCAACATGGTTAACCTCTATCCTAAATTTCTGCACAAAATTGATAAAAGACATTCCAAGAAATATTTTGCCAAATAAAAATATATAAAATATTGATGAAGTTGATGAATAATAATAACAACAAAAATAACAGTTTTTGATTAAAAAACAAATAAACAATAATAATTTATCAAATATTTTGCTCCTGCCCCCTTCCCCAAAAATAAAAAAAACATATATTACCCTTAAAATTTATAAATAAAGAAACAAAAAATAACACATACCCCAAACATTGCAAACACAAAACCTCCAAAAACCTAACAATAGTGTCTGTCAACATCATCCTGGGAGGGATAATACACTGCACTACAATAGAAATAAAAATCCCTATCATCTATATCTCAATGGGTTCCATCTTTTCTTTTGTTCTTTTTTCTAATGCGGTTTTATAATCCCTGAGACAAGTAGTTCTGGCCCTAGAGTGTTATATATATTTTAGCGTCTGTAGCATGTATAAGGGACATGTTATCATACCTGTGTCTTTTTATAGGTGATTAATGCCCGGTGAGAGGGTGAAAGGGACCTATACCCCCGTCAGCTGCAGGAAAGGAACAAAGAGACAGGTAATTAATATTTATATTAATTACTGATAACAATCAGGCTAGATATAACATCTAGACCTGCAGAGATGTCATAGTCTCTACCTTATACATGAAGATATATGTGTTTTTAATAAGTATATCGTCTATAGACAGCTTCTTATATAACACAACTGTTTCTCAGGTACAGAGATTGGGAACATTTATGATTTCTAATATCTGTTTTTTATTTGTAGTAATCCCTTTTTCAATAGACTGACCGCAGATTTAAGACATAACTGTACTGTAAAGAAAAATCTATAAGTTAATGTAATAAATCACATACTATAACTGATTATTGCCATTTAAAACTATGAAAAATACATTATGTTGATTATAAAACAGAAATACAGAATGGAAACAACCGTCTGTGGCTCAAGCTCGACTGCCCCTTTCTTTGAGTGGCCCCTCAATGTTGTGGAAACGGGTGGAGGACATTGTCTCCATGAGAATGGGTCCCCCTACGATGCTTCGGCTGTTGATCTGAAGTGCATTCTGTGCTTTGGAACCTCGGGGGCAAACTGTATTTCTGTTATTAAATTTTAGTTTAGCAATTCCCGCCCCAACATGGTTAACCTCTATCCTAAATTTCTGCACAAAATTGATAACAGACATTCCAAGAAATATTTTGCCAAATAAAAATATATAAAATATTGATGAAATTGATGAATAATAATAACAACAAAAATAACAGTTTTTGATTAAAAAACAAAAAAACTAAAATAATTTATAAAATATTTTGCTCCTGCCCCCTTCCCCCAAAAATAAAAAAACATATATTACCCTTAAAATTTATGAATAAAGAAACAAAAAATAACACATACCCCAAACATTACAAACACAAAACCCCCAAAAACCTAACAATAGTCTCTGTCAACATCATCCTGGGAGGGATAATACACTGCACTGCAATAGAAATAAAAATCCCTATCATCTATATCTCAATGGGTTCCATCTTTTCTTTTGTTCTTTTTTCTAATGCGGTTTTATAATCCCTGAGACAAGTAGTTCTGGCCCTTGAGTGTTAGATATATTAGCGTCTGTAGCATGTATAAGGGACATGTTATCATACCTGTGTCTTTTTATAGGTGATTGATGCCCGGTGAGAGGGTGAAAGGGACCTATACTCCCGTCAGCTGCAGGAAAGGAAGAAAGAGACAGGTAATTAATATTTATATTAATTACTGATAACAATCAGGCTAGATACAACATCTAAACCTGCAAAGATGTCATAGTCTCTACCTTATACATGAAGATATATGTGTTTTTAATAAGTATATTGTCTATAGACAGCTTCTTATATAACACAACCATGTCTCAGGTACAGAGATTAGGAAAATTTATGATTTCTAATATCTGTTTTTTTTTTGTAGTAATCCCTTTTTCAATAGACTGACCGCAGATTTAAGACATAACTGTACTGTAAAGAAAAATGTATAAGTTAATGTAATAAATCACATACTATAACTCATTATTGCCATTTAAAACTATGAAAAATACATTATGTTGATTATAAAACAGAAATACAGAATGGAGACAACCGTCTGTGGCTCAAGCTCGACTGCCCATTTCTTTGAGTTGCCCCTCAATGTTCTGGAAACGGATGGAGGACATTGTCTCCATTAGAATGGGTCCCCCTAAGATGCTTCGGCTGTTGATATGAAGTGCATTCTGTGCTTTGGAATCTCGGGGGCAAACTGTATTTCTGTTATTAATTTTTAGTTTAGCAATTCCCACCGCAACATGGTTAACCTCTATCCTAAATTTCTGCACAAAATTGATAAAAGACATTCCAAGAAATATTTTGCCAAATAAAAATATATAAAATATTGATGAAGTTGATGAATAATAATAACAACAAAAAAAACAGTTTTTGATTAAAAAACAAATAAACAATAATAATTTATGAAATATTTTGCTCCTGCCCCCTTCCCCAAAAATAAAAAAACATATTACCCTTAAAATTTATAAAAAAAGAAACAAAAAATAACACATACCCCAAACATTGCAAACACAAAACCCCCAAAAACCTAACAATAGTGTCTGTCAACATCATCCTGGGAAGGATAATACACTGCACTACAATAGAAATAAAAATCCCTATCATCTATATCTCAATGGGTTCCATCTTTTCTTTTGTTCTTTTTTCTAATGCGGTTTTATAATCCCTGAGACAAGTAGTTCTGGCCCTAGAGTGTTAGATATATTAGCGTCTGTAGCATGTATAAGGGACATGTTATCATACCTGTGTCTTTTTATAGGTGATTGATGCCCGGTGGGAGGGTGAAAGGGACCTATACCCCCGTCAGCTGCAGGAAAGGAACAAAGAGACAGGTAATTAATATTTATATTAATTACTGATAACAATCAGGCTAGATACAACATCTAAACCTGCAAAGATGTCATAGTCTCTACCTTATACATGAAGATATATGTGTTTTTAATAAGTATGTCATCTATAGACAGCTTCTTATATAACACAACCATGTCTCAGGTACAGAGATTAGGAACATTTATGATTTCTAATATCTGTTTTTTATTTGTAGTAATCCCTTTTTCAATAGACCGACCGCAGATTTAAGACATAAGTGTACTGTAAAGAAAAATCTATAAGTTAATGTAATAAATCACATACTATAACTGATTGTTGCCATTTAAAACTATGAAAAATACATTATGTTGATTATAAAACAGAAATACAGAATGGAGACAACCGTCTGTGGCTCAAGCTCGACTGCCCATTTCTTTGAGTGGCCCCTCAATGTTCTGGAAACGGGTGGAGGACATTGTCTCCATTAGAATGGGTCCCCCTAAGATGCTTCGGCTGTTGATCTGAAGTGCATTCTGTGCTTTGGAATCTCGGGGGCAAACTGTATTTCTGTTATTAATTTTTAGTTTAGCAATTCCCACCGCAACATGGTTAACCTCTATCCTAAATTTCTGCACAAAATTGATAAAAGACATTCCAAGAAATATTTTGCCAAATAAAAATATATAAAATATTGATGAAGTTGATGAATAATAATAACAACAAAAATAACAGTTTTTGATTAAAAAACAAATAAACAATAATAATTTATCAAATATTTTGCTCCTGCCCCCTTCCCCAAAAATAAAAAAAACATATATTACCCTTAAAATTTATAAATAAAGAAACAAAAAATAACACATACCCCAAACATTGCAAACACAAAACCTCCAAAAACCTAACAATAGTGTCTGTCAACATCATCCTGGGAGGGATAATACACTGCACTACAATAGAAATAAAAATCCCTATCATCTATATCTCAATGGGTTCCATCTTTTCTTTTGTTCTTTTTTCTAATGCGGTTTTATAATCCCTGAGACAAGTAGTTCTGGCCCTAGAGTGTTATATATATTTTAGCGTCTGTAGCATGTATAAGGGACATGTTATCATACCTGTGTCTTTTTATAGGTGATTAATGCCCGGTGAGAGGGTGAAAGGGACCTATACCCCCGTCAGCTGCAGGAAAGGAACAAAGAGACAGGTAATTAATATTTATATTAATTACTGATAACAATCAGGCTAGATATAACATCTAGACCTGCAGAGATGTCATAGTCTCTACCTTATACATGAAGATATATGTGTTTTTAATAAGTATATCGTCTATAGACAGCTTCTTATATAACACAACTGTTTCTCAGGTACAGAGATTGGGAACATTTATGATTTCTAATATCTGTTTTTTATTTGTAGTAATCCCTTTTTCAATAGACTGACTGCAGATTTAAGACATAACTGTACTGTAAAGAAAAATCTATAAGTTAATGTAATAAATCACATACTATAACTGATTATTGCCATTTAAAACTATGAAAAATACATTATGTTGATTATAAAACAGAAATACAGAATGGAAACAACCGTCTGTGGCTCAAGCTCGACTGCCCCTTTCTTTGAGTGGCCCCTCAATGTTGTGGAAATGGGTGGAGGACATTGTCTCCATTAGAATGGGTCCCCCTACGATGCTTCGGCTGTTGATCTGAAGTGCATTCTGTGCTTTGGAACCTCGGGGGAAAACTGTATTTCTGTTATTAATTTTTAGTTTAGCAATTCCCACCGCAACATGGTTAACCTCTATCCTAAATTTCTGCACAAAATTGATAACAGACATTCCAAGAAATATTTTGCCAAATAAAAATATATAAAATATTGATGAAATTGATGAATAATAATAACAACAAAAATAACAGTTTTTGATTAAAAAACAAAAAAAACTAAAATAATTTATAAAATATTTTGCTCCTGCCCCCTTCCCCCAAAAATAAAAAAACATATATTACCCTTAAAATTTATGAATAAAGAAACAAAAAATAACACATACCCCAAACATTACAAACACAAAACCCCCAAAAACCTAACAATAGTCTCTGTCAACATCATCCTGGGAGGGATAATACACTGCACTGCAATAGAAATATAAATCCCTATCATCTATATCTCAATGGGTTCCATCTTTTCTTTTGTTCTTTTTTCTAATGCGGTTTTATAATCCCTGAGACAAGTAGTTCTGGCCCTAGATTGTTAGATATATTAGCGTCTGTAGCATGTATAAGGGACATGTTATCATACCTGTGTCTTTTTATAGGTGATTGATGCCCGGTGAGAGGGTGAAAGGGACCTATACCCCCGTCAGCTGCAGGAAAGGAACAAAGAGACAGGTAATTAATATTTATATTAATTACTGATAACAATCAGGCTAGATACAACATCTAAACCTGCAAAGATGTCATAGTCTCTACCTTATACATGAAGATATATGTGTTTTTAATAAGTATATTGTCTATAGACAGCTTCTTATATAACACAACCATGTCTCAGGTACAGAGATTAGGAACATTTATGATTTCTAATATCTGTTTTTTTTTTGTAGTAATCCCTTTTTCAATAGACTGACCGCAGATTTAAGACATAACTGTACTGTAAAGAAAAATCTATAAGTTAATGTAATAAATCACATACTATAACTCATTATTGCCATTTAAAACTATGAAAAATACATTATGTTGATTATAAAACAGAAATACAGAATGGAGACAACCGTCTGTGGCTCAAGCTCGACTGCCCATTTCTTTGAGTTGCCCCTCAATGTTCTGGAAACGGATGGAGGACATTGTCTCCATTAGAATGGGTCCCCCTAAGATGCTTCGGCTGTTGATATGAAGTGCATTCTGTGCTTTGGAATCTCGGGGGCAAACTGTATTTCTGTTATTAATTTTTAGTTTAGCAATTCCCACCGCAACATGGTTAACCTCTATCCTAAATTTCTGCACAAAATTGATAAAAGACATTCCAAGAAATATTTTGCCAAATAAAAATATATAAAATATTGATGAAGTTGATGAATAATAATAACAACAAAAAAAACAGTTTTTGATTAAAAAACAAATAAACAATAATAATTTATGAAATATTTTGCTCCTGCCCCCTTCCCCAAAAATAAAAAAACATATTACCCTTAAAATTTATAAAAAAAGAAACAAAAAATAACACATACCCCAAACATTGCAAACACAAAACCCCCAAAAACCTAACAATAGTGTCTGTCAACATCATCCTGGGAAGGATAATACACTGCACTACAATAGAAATAAAAATCCCTATCATCTATATCTCAATGGGTTCCATCTTTTCTTTTGTTCTTTTTTCTAATGCGGTTTTATAATCCCTGAGACAAGTAGTTCTGGCCCTAGAGTGTTAGATATATTAGCGTCTGTAGCATGTATAAGGGACATGTTATCATACCTGTGTCTTTTTATAGGTGATTGATGCCCGGTGGGAGGGTGAAAGGGACCTATACCCCCGTCAGCTGCAGGAAAGGAACAAAGAGACAGGTAATTAATATTTATATTAATTACTGATAACAATCAGGCTAGATACAACATCTAAACCTGCAAAGATGTCATAGTCTCTACCTTATACATGAAGATATATGTGTTTTTAATAAGTATGTCATCTATAGACAGCTTCTTATATAACACAACCATGTCTCAGGTACAGAGATTAGGAACATTTATGATTTCTAATATCTGTTTTTTATTTGTAGTAATCCCTTTTTCAATAGACCGACCGCAGATTTAAGACATAAGTGTACTGTAAAGAAAAATCTATAAGTTAATGTAATAAATCACATACTATAACTGATTGTTGCCATTTAAAACTATGAAAAATACATTATGTTGATTATAAAACAGAAATACAGAATGGAGACAACCGTCTGTGGCTCAAGCTCGACTGCCCATTTCTTTGAGTGGCCCCTCAATGTTCTGGAAACGGGTGGAGGACATTGTCTCCATTAGAATGGGTCCCCCTAAGATGCTTCGGCTGTTGATCTGAAGTGCATTCTGTGCTTTGGAATCTCGGGGGCAAACTGTATTTCTGTTATTAATTTTTAGTTTAGCAATTCCCACCGCAACATGGTTAACCTCTATCCTAAATTTCTGCACAAAATTGATAAAAGACATTCCAAGAAATATTTTGCCAAATAAAAATATATAAAATATTGATGAAGTTGATGAATAATAATAACAACAAAAATAACAGTTTTTGATTAAAAAACAAATAAACAATAATAATTTATCAAATATTTTGCTCCTGCCCCCTTCCCCAAAAATAAAAAAAACATATATTACCCTTAAAATTTATAAATAAAGAAACAAAAAATAACACATACCCCAAACATTGCAAACACAAAACCTCCAAAAACCTAACAATAGTGTCTGTCAACATCATCCTGGGAGGGATAATACACTGCACTACAATAGAAATAAAAATCCCTATCATCTATATCTCAATGGGTTCCATCTTTTCTTTTGTTCTTTTTTCTAATGCGGTTTTATAATCCCTGAGACAAGTAGTTCTGGCCCTAGAGTGTTATATATATTTTAGCGTCTGTAGCATGTATAAGGGACATGTTATCATACCTGTGTCTTTTTATAGGTGATTAATGCCCGGTGAGAGGGTGAAAGGGACCTATACCCCCGTCAGCTGCAGGAAAGGAACAAAGAGACAGGTAATTAATATTTATATTAATTACTGATAACAATCAGGCTAGATATAACATCTAGACCTGCAGAGATGTCATAGTCTCTACCTTATACATGAAGATATATGTGTTTTTAATAAGTATATCGTCTATAGACAGCTTCTTATATAACACAACTGTTTCTCAGGTACAGAGATTGGGAACATTTATGATTTCTAATATCTGTTTTTTATTTGTAGTAATCCCTTTTTCAATAGACTGACTGCAGATTTAAGACATAACTGTACTGTAAAGAAAAATCTATAAGTTAATGTAATAAATCACATACTATAACTGATTATTGCCATTTAAAACTATGAAAAATACATTATGTTGATTATAAAACAGAAATACAGAATGGAAACAACCGTCTGTGGCTCAAGCTCGACTGCCCCTTTCTTTGAGTGGCCCCTCAATGTTGTGGAAATGGGTGGAGGACATTGTCTCCATTAGAATGGGTCCCCCTACGATGCTTCGGCTGTTGATCTGAAGTGCATTCTGTGCTTTGGAACCTCGGGGGAAAACTGTATTTCTGTTATTAATTTTTAGTTTAGCAATTCCCACCGCAACATGGTTAACCTCTATCCTAAATTTCTGCACAAAATTGATAACAGACATTCCAAGAAATATTTTGCCAAATAAAAATATATAAAATATTGATGAAATTGATGAATAATAATAACAACAAAAATAACAGTTTTTGATTAAAAAACAAAAAAAACTAAAATAATTTATAAAATATTTTGCTCCTGCCCCCTTCCCCCAAAAATAAAAAAACATATATTACCCTTAAAATTTATGAATAAAGAAACAAAAAATAACACATACCCCAAACATTACAAACACAAAACCCCCAAAAACCTAACAATAGTCTCTGTCAACATCATCCTGGGAGGGATAATACACTGCACTGCAATAGAAATATAAATCCCTATCATCTATATCTCAATGGGTTCCATCTTTTCTTTTGTTCTTTTTTCTAATGCGGTTTTATAATCCCTGAGACAAGTAGTTCTGGCCCTAGATTGTTAGATATATTAGCGTCTGTAGCATGTATAAGGGACATGTTATCATACCTGTGTCTTTTTATAGGTGATTGATGCCCGGTGAGAGGGTGAAAGGGACCTATACCCCCGTCAGCTGCAGGAAAGGAACAAAGAGACAGGTAATTAATATTTATATTAATTACTGATAACAATCAGGCTAGATACAACATCTAAACCTGCAAAGATGTCATAGTCTCTACCTTATACATAAAGATATATGTGTTTTTAATAAGTATATCGTCTATAGACAGCTTCTTATATAACACAACCATGTCTCAGGTACAGAGATTAGGAACATTTATGATTTCTAATATCTGTTTTTTATTTGTAGTAATCCCTTTTTCAATAGACTGACCGCAAATTTAAGACATAACTGTACTGTAAAGAAAAATCTATAAGTTAATGTAATAAATCACATACTATAACTGATTATTGCCATTTAAAACTATGAAAAATACATTATGTTGATTATAAAACAGAAATATAGAATGGAAACAACCGTCTGTGGCTCAAGCTCGACTGCCCCTTTCTTTGAGTGGCCCCTCAATGTTGTGGAAACGGGTGGAGGACATTGTCTCCATTAGAATGGGTCCCCCTACGATGCTTCGGCTGTTGATCTGAAGTGCATTCTGTGCTATGGAACCTCGGGGGCAAACTGTATTTCTGTTATTAATTTTTAGTTTAGCAATTCCCGACGCAACATGGTTAACCTCTATCCGAAATTTCTGCACAAAATTGATAACAGACATTCCAAGAAATATTTTGCCATATAAAAATATATAAAATATTGATGAAATTGATGAATAATAATAATAACAACAAAAATAACAGTTTTTGATTAAAAAACAAAAAAACTAAAATAATTTATAAAATATTTTGCTCCTGCCCCCTTCCCCCAAAAATAAAAAAACATATATTACCCTTAAAATTTATGAATAAAGAAACAAAAAAATAACACATACCCCAAACATTGCAAACACAAAACCCCCAAAAACCTAACAATAGTCTCTGTCAACATCATCCTGGGAGGGATAATACACTGCACTGCAATAGAAATAAAAATCCCTATCATCTATATCTCAATGGGTTCCATCTTTTCTTTTGTTCTTTTTTCTAATGCGGTTTTATAATCCCTGAGACAAGTAGTTCTGGCCCTAGAGTGTTATATATATTAGCGTCTGTAGCATGTATAAGGGACATGTTATCATACCTGTGTCTTTTTATAGGTGATTGATGCCCGGTGAGAGGGTGAAAGGGACCTAAACCCCCGTCAGCTGCAGGAAAGGAACAAAGAGACAGGTAATTAATATTTATATTAATTACTGATAACAATCAGGCTAGATACAACATCTAAACCTGCAAAGATGTCATAGTTTCTAACAAAAAATAACACATACCCCAAACATTGCAAACACAAAACCCCCAAAAACCTAACAATAGTATTTGTCAACACAGGGGCGGACACAGACAACAGAGGGCCCCTGTGCAAAGAATGTGCCTGCCCCCCACCCCCCCACCACCACCAGCACTGTGCCCCCTCATGTACCTAGACCCCACCGGAGTGCCTCCACTTACCCCGCCCGTGTAGTGTCGCCACTTGCCTTGTCCACCACAGGTGGATGGAACGGCTCCTGAGGTGGGCTCCGGGTGGCCCCTGTCCCTCTCAGTGTGCTGACCAGGCCCCATGAGTACTACCCTGAGTCAGCCTGACCCTTATCTAGCTGGGAGTTAGAGGGCAGTGCTCCCTTTACACTCGCACCCCTTGACTTAGCACGACACCCCTTGGCACCCCCTGGTTCCTTGGCTCCTTAGTAATAGAAGTGACTTACAGGCAGGGCCAGACTGGGACCAAAAATAGGCCCAGGCATTTTAAAATAAACAGCCCATTTTTATAGTGGGGGTCTGACTCATGGGACCCCCACCAATCACCTTGGTTCAAGTGGCTGCCCAGATGTTGGAAAGCTGTAACTCCCATCATGTCTGAAGTGACTACAGCTGATGGAACAGTCAGGAGACTACACAATGATATCAGTGACTACAGCTCTGATGGGACAGTTAGGAAAATACACAATGATATCACTGACCTGAGTGACGTCTTTTCTGTTGTCTTTATTTTTCTTCTTCATCTGGTCCAGACACCAGGATTTCTTCCATCTTCTCTGCAGAGTCTGACACCTGGACATCATTGGTTCCTTAATTTGTCAGTAGATTCTCATCCTCTGTATGATGACAATAATCATTATAACCTTGCCAAATACTGTACCCCCTGAATATAATACTGCCAACCACTGTACCCCCTGAATAATGCCAACCACTGTACCCCTGAATATAATACTGCTAACCACTGTACCCCTGAATATAATACTGCCAAATACTGTACCCCTGAATATAATACTGCCAACCACTGTACTCCATTAATATAATACTGCCAACCACTGTACTCCATTAATATAATACTGCCAACCACTGTACTCCATGAATATAATACTGCCAAACACTGTACCAACCACTGAATCATCCCATACACCCCACGCACTCCATCCTCAGTCTCCTCATCACCCCATATACCCCACACACCACATCCTCAGTCTCCTCATCACCCCATACACCCCACGCACCCCATCCTCAGTCTCCTCATCACCCCATGCACTCCATCCTCAGTCTCCTCATCACCCCACGCACCCCATCCTCAGTCTCATCATCACCACATGCACTCCATCCTCAGTTTCCTCATCACCCCATACACCCCATGCATTCCATCCTCAGTCTCCTCATCACCCCATGCACTCCATCCTCAGTCTCCTCATCACCCCATGCACTCCATCCTCAGTCTCCTCATCACCCCATGCACTCCATCCTCAGTCTCCTCATCACCCCATACACCCCATGCACTCCATCCTCAGTCTCCTCATCACCCCATGCACTCCATCCTCAGTCTCCTCATCACCCCCATACACCCCACGCACTCCATCCTCAGTCTCCTCATCACCCCATATACCTTAAGCACCTCATCATTATTACACAGCTGACACACCCACATCAGGGCTGCCGTCAGAAATTTTGGGGCCCCTTGCACAGGTCAAGGCCCCCTTCAACCCCTCCCCGCCCCCAAGTAATTTTTAGATTGCATATACTTACCAATGCTGTGCCATAGCACAGAATTGATCAGTGTTATTGGCGCTACCTTACTACAGGCTGTTGAAGCTTTCTGCACTAAAAGATGCACAGATCAGACGAGCCGGAGGCAGATAGGTACCCTCCGCTGAGTTGATCGGGACACCACAATTTTGCTGTGGTCCTGATCAGCTCCTCTGGGCTATCTGGCAACCTATTTTCATACTTTTAGATGCTGCAATGAACTTTGATTGTGGCATCTAAAGTGGTTAATGCTGGACATCACCCTGATTGGTGAACTCTGGCATTAGCCACATGTCCCAGCTCTAACCAACCGGTTATGAAGCATAGAACTGGAGGGGGGCAGGACGTACATTTACACCCTGCAACCTTAAAGAAATACACATATACAGCCTCATATGCGTACACAGCCTCTATATACTCATACATAGCGCCAATACACACATGTAGTCATGGCCGTAAATGTTGGCACCCCTGAAATTTTTCTATAAAATTCTCACAGAAAAGGATTGCAGTAACACATGTTTTGCTATACACATGTTTATTCCCTTTGTGTGTATTGGAACTAACCCCCAAAAAAGGGAGGAAAAAAGCAAATTGGACATAATGTCACACTTTAATGTCACAAATTATTGGAACCCTTTCAAAATTGTGGATAAATAAGATTGTTTCAAGCATGTGATGTTCCTTTAAACTCACCTGGGGCAAGTAACAGGTGTGGGCAATATCAAAATCACACCTGAAAGCAGATAAAAAGGAGAGAAGTTCACTTAGTCTTGGCATTGTGTGTCTGTGTGTGCCACACTAAGCATGGACAACAGAAAGAGGAGAAGAGAACTGTCTGAGGACTTGAGAACCAAAATCGTGGAAAAATATCAACAATCTCAAGGTTACAAGTCCATCTCCAGAGATCTAGATTTTCCTTTGTCCACAGTGCGCAACATTATCAAGAAGTTTACAACCCATGGTACAGTAGATAATCTCCCTGGGCATGGATGGAAGAGAAAAATTTATTAAAGGTGTAAACGCAGGATAGTCCGGATGGTGGATAAGCAGCCCCAAACAAGTTCCAAAGATATTCAAGCTGTCCTGCAGGCTCAGGGAGCATCAGAGTCAGCGCGAACTATCAGTCGACATTTAAATGAAATTAAACGCTATGGAGGGGACCCAGGAGGACCCCACTGCTGACACTGAGACATAAAAAAGCAAGACTACATTTTGCCAAAATGAACTTGATTAACCAAAATCCTTCTGGGAAAACGTCTTGTGGACAGATGAGACCAAGATAGAGCTTTTTGGTAAAGCACATCATTCTACTGTTTACCGAAAACGGAATGAGGCCTACAAAGAAAAGAGCACAGTACCTACAGTGACATATGGTGGAGGTCAATGATGTTTTGGGGTTGTTTTGCTGCCTCTGGCACTGGGGGCCTTGAATGTGTACAAGACATCATGAAATCTGAGGATTACCAACGGATTTTGGGTCGCACTGTACAGCCCAGTGTCAGAAAGCTGGGTTTGCGTCCGAGATCTTGGGTCTTCCAGCAGGACAATGACCCCAAACATACGTCAAAAAGCCCCCAGAAATTGAAGGCAACAAAGCGCTGGAGAGTTCTGAAGAGTCCAGATCTAAATATCATTGAACACCTGTGGAGAGATCCTTAAATTACTGTTGGGAAAAGGCACTTCTTCCAATAAGAGACCTGGAGCAGTTTGCAAAGGAAGAGTGGTCCAACACTCCGGCTGTGAGGTGTAAGAAGCTTATTGATGGTTATAGGAAGACACTGATTTCAGTTATTTTTTCCAAAGGGTGTGCGACCAAATATTAAGTTAAGGGTGCCAATAATTTTGTCCAGACCATTTTTGGATTTTGGTGTGACAATATGTCCAATTTGCTTTTTTTCCTCCCTTTTTTGGTTTAGTTCTAATACACACAAAGGGAATAAACATGTGTATAGCAAAACATGTGTTACTGCAATCCTTTTCTGTGAGAAATACTTAAATTTCAGGGGTGCCAACATTTACCATTATGACTGTATATGGCACTGAATACATAATCTGAGACTTTAAAACCTCACTTTTAATACTTCTTCTAAAAACCATATATCAAAAAAGAAAGTGAATAGAACTGTATTTATACATATCTGCATCTATTTCCGGCCACCATCTTAGTAGCCATATTAATACTTGCCGCCTGTTCACACCGACCATATATGCACACTTGCCTGAGTGAACTTCCAATTTTCAACATCAATGTGTTAGTCTTATATACAATCATGTGTTCCATGTCCATCGCAGGAATCCTTGTCAGTTATTTTATGTATTTGCATGTATTCAGAATTAGTAGTGTTAGTTTTGTAGTCACACTCATTATTAGTATATTATTGAGAGTTTTAGCACACTCCAAAACATCAATGCATAAATCCTCTCTCTGGCAGACTACATTCTCAGTCTCTTACTGCATGCTATCAAATGAATGGCATTTAACCCATAGAGTGCATACAACATAACTGTTCTGATGGCGGCCATAACACATACACACACACTACCCCTATATACACACACACATGGCCATCATACACAGCTTCTATATGCACATACACTGCCTCTATATAAACACATGCATCATAAATATATACACTGCCTCTATATACACACACAGCCATCATACACACATACACAGCTGCTATATGCACACACTGCCCCTTTATACACACATGGCCATCATACACATACACAGCTTCTATATGCATATACACTGCCACTATATAGACACACACTGCCATCATACACACATATCAGCCACTATACACAAACACTGCCACTATATAGACACACACGGCCATCATACACACATATACAGCCACTATATACACATACACTGCCACTATATATACACACACTGCCATCATACACACATATACAGCCACTATACACATACACTGCCACTATATAGACACACACTGCCATCATACACACATATACAGCCACTATATACACATACACTGCCACTATATAGACACACACTGCCCCTTTATACATACATGGCCATCATACACAAACACAGCTTCTATATGCATATACACTGCCACTATATAGACACACACTGCCATCCTACACACATGGCCATAAATAAATACACTGCCTCTATATACACACACTGCCCCTGTATACACACATGGCCATCATACACATACACAGCTTCTATATACACATACACAGCTTCTATATAAACATACACAGCTTCTATATACACATATACAGCTTCTATATACACACACTGCCCAATTATACACACACATGGCCATCATACACATACACAGAATCTATATACACATAGACAGCTTCTATATACACATACACAGCTTCTATATAAACATACACAGCTTCTATATACACATAGACAGCCATCATACACACACACTTTGTCCCCATACACACACACACACACACACACACAGCCATCATACACTGCCCCCATACAAGTAAGTACCTGTGTGCAGTGTAGTCTGCTGCTCCGCTCCTCTATTGCAGGCAGTGGGCAGGAAGAGGAGGGACACGTGATCTGACGTCACTGGCCAGCTGCTACTACAGGCCCTGCTGGTAACTGAGAGCCGCGCACAGGCATGTCTCATACCAACTGCAGCCCCTGACATTATAAAGTGACAGAGTGCTCCCCTCCGGACGGCGCTCCCTCTCGCTCCAGCCTCGCTGGCCAGTCTGGGCAACAGACAGGGCAGGGCTGGAACATAAGAAAAAAGAATATGATGTAGTCAGTCAGTGTACAGTAAGGCTCCCCCCCCCCCAGCCGTCAGTGAGTGACAGTCACTCACTGACTCGCAAGAAAGAGTGTTGGGGCCAGTCGGGCCTCCCTGAGGGTCCGGGACCCTTACTGGGGTACCGGTTGTACCCCCCTGATGACGGCCCCTGGCCTGTCCGTCTCGCCCGGCCGGTTTAAAGGTAAATTACTGCTGTCAGCGGCAGGTCCGGGACCTGTTGCTGCAGCATTTAGTATGAAGTACTGGCAGGGGGCCCTGCAGGGGCCCAGACTGTGACCTGGGCCACTAGGTGGGCCCCCTAACACGCTGGGCCCCTGTGCAGCCGAACCGGCTGAACAAGTGATATGTCCGACCCTGTGTCAACATCATCCTGGGAGGGATAATACACTGCACTACAATAGAAATAAAAATCCCTATCATCTATATCTCAATGGGTTCCATCTTTTCTTTTGTTCTTTTTTCTAATGCGGTTTTATAATCCCTGAGACAAGTAGTTCTGGCCCTAGAGTGTTATATATTAGCGTCTGTAGCATGTATAAGGGACATGTTATCATATGTGTGTCTTTTTATAGGTGATTAATGCCCGGTGAGAGGGTGAAAGGGACCTATACCCCCGTCAGCTGCAGGAAAGGAACAAAGAGGCAGGTAATTAATATTTATATTGATTACTGATAACAATCAGGCTAGATATAACATCTATACTTGCAGAGATGTCATAGTCTCTACCTTATACATGAAGATATATGTGTTTTTAATAAGTATATCGTCTATAGACAGCTTCTTATATAACACAACTGTGTCTCAGGTACAGAGATTAGGAACATTTATGTTTTCTAATATCTGTTTTTTATTTGTAGTAATCCCTTTTTCAATAGACAGACCGCAGATTTAAGACATAACTGTACTGTAAAGAAAAATCTATAAGTTAATGTAATAAATCACATACTATAACTGATTATTGCCATTTAAAACTATGAAAAATACATTATGTTGATTATAAAACAGAAATATAGAATGGAAACAACCGTCTGTGGCTCAAGCTCGACTGCCCCTTTCTTTGAGTGGCCCCTCAATGTTGTGGAAACGGGTGGAGGACATTGTCTCCATTAGAATGGGTCCCCCTACGATGCTTCGGCTGTTGATCTGAAGTGCATTCTGTGCTTTGGAACCTCGGGGGCAAACTGTATTTCTGTTATTAATTTTTAGTTTAGCAATTCCCGACGCAACATGGTTAACCTCTATCCGAAATTTCTGCACAAAATTGATAACAGACATTCCAAGAAATATTTTGCCAAATAAAAATATATAAAATATTGATGAAATTGATGAATAATAATAATAACAACAAAAATAACAGTTTTTGATTGAAAAACAAAAAAACTAAAATAATTTATAAAATATTTTGCTCCTGCCCCCTTCCCCCAAAAATAAAAAAACATATATTACCCTTAAAATTTATGAATAAAGAAACAAAAAATAACACATACCCCTCACATTGCAAACACAAAACCCCCAAAAACCTAACAATAGTCTCTGTCAACATCATCCTGGGAGGGATAATACACTGCACTGCAATAGAAATATAAATCCCTATCATCTATATCTCAATGGGTTCCATCTTTTCTTTTGTTCTTTTTTCTAATGCGGTTTTATAATCCCTGAGACAAGTAGTTCTGGCCCTAGAGTGTTATATATATTAGCGTCTGTAGCATGTATAAGGGACATGTTATCATACCTGTGTCTTTTTATAGGTGATTGATGCCCGGTGAGAGGGTGAAAGGGACCTATACCCCCGTCAGCTGCAGGAAAGGAACAAAGAGACAGGTAATTAATATTTATATTAATTACTGATAACAATCAGGCTAGATACAACATCTAAACCTGCAAAGATGTCATAGTCTCTAACAAAAAATAACACATACCCCAAACATTGCAAACACAAAACCCCCAAAAACCTAACAATAGTATTTGTCAACACAGGGCGGACACAGACAGCAGAGGGCCCCTGTGCAAAGAATGTGCCTGCCCCCCCCCCCCAACACCAGCACTGTGCCCCTTCATGTACCTAGACCCCACCGGAGTGCCTCCACTTACCAAGCCCGTGTAGTGTCGCCACTTGCCTTGTCCACCACAGGTGGATGGAACGGCTCCTGAGGTGGGCTCCGGGTGGCCCCTGTCCCTCTCAGTGTGCGGACCAGGCCCCATGAGTACTATCCTGAGTCAGCCTGACCCTTATCTAGCTGGGAGGCAGAGGGCAGTGCTCCCCTTTACACTCGTACCCCTTGACTTAGCACGACACCCCTTGGCACCCCCTGGTTCCTTGGCTCCTTAGTAATAGAAGTGACTTACAGGCAGGGCCAGACTGGGACCAAAAATAGGCCCAGGCATTTTAAAATAAACAGCCCATTTTTATAGTGGGGGTCTGACTCATGGGACCCCCACCAATCACCTTGGTTCAAGTGGCTGCCCAGATGTTGGAAAGCTGCAACTCCCATCATGTCTGAAGTGACTACAGCTGATGGAACAGTCAGGAGACTACACAATGATATCAGTGACTACAGCTCTGATGGGACAGTTAGGAAAATACACAATGATATCACTGACCTGAGTGACGTCTTTTCTGTTGTCTTTATTTTTCTTCTTCATCTGGTCCAGACACCAGGATTTCTTCCATCTTCTCTGCAGAGTCTGACACCTGGACATCATTGGTTCCTTAATTTGTCAGTAGATCCTCATCCTCTGTATGATGACAATAATCATTATAACCTTGCCAAATACTGTACCCCCTGAATATAATACTGCCAACCACTGTACCCCCTGAATAATGCCAACCACTGTACCCCTGAATATAATACTGCTAACCACTGTACCCCTGAATATAATACTGCCAAATACTGTACCCCTGAATATAATACTGCCAACCACTGTACTCCATTAATATAATACTGCCAACCACTGTACTCCATTAATATAATACTGCCAACCACTGTACTCCATGAATATAATACTGCCAAATACTGTACCAACCACTGAATCATCCCATACACCCCACGCACTCCATCCTCAGTCTCCTCATCACCCCATATACCCCACACACCCCATCCTCAGTCTCCTCATCACCCCATACACCCCACGCACCCCATCCTCAGTCTCCTCATCACCCCATGCACTCCATCCTCAGTCTCCTCATCACCCCACGCACCCCATCCTCAGTCTCATCATCACCACATGCACTCCATCCTCAGTCTCCTCATCACCCCATACACCCCATGCACTCCATCCTCAGTCTCCTCATCACCCCATGCACTCCATCCTCAGTCTCCTCATCACCCCATGCACTCCATCCTCAGTCTCCTCATCATCCCATACACCCCATGCACTCCATCCTCAGTCTCCTCATCACCCCATGCACTCCATCCTCAGTCTCCTCATCACCCCCATACACCCCACACACTCCATCCTCAGTCTCCTCATCACCCCATATACCTTAAGCACCTCATCATTATTACACAGCTGACACACCCACATCAGGGCTGCCGTCAGAAATGTTGGGGCCCCTTACACAGGTCAAGGCCTCCTTCAACCCCTCCCCGCCCCCAAGTAATTTTTAGATTGCATATACTTATCAATGCTGTGCCATAGCACAGAATTGATCAGTGTTATTGGCTCTACCTTACTACAGGCTGTTGAAGCTTTCTGCACTAAAAGATGCACAGATCAGACGAGCCGGAGGCAGATAGGTACCCTCCGCTGAGTTGATCGGGACACCACAATTTTGCTGTGGTCCTGATCAGCTCCTCTGGGCTATCTGGCAACCTATTTTCATACTTTTAGATGCTGCAATGAACTTTGATTGTGGCATCTAATGTGGTTAATGCTGGACATCACCCTGATTGGTGAACTCTGGCATTAGCCACATGTCCCAGCTCTAACCAACCGGTTATGAAGCACAGAGCTGGAGGGGGGCAGGACGTACATTTACACCCTGCAACCTTAAGGAAATACACATATACAGCCTCATATGCGTACACAGCCTCTATATACTCATACACAGCGCCAATACACACATATAGTCATGGCCGTAAATGTTGGCACCCCTGAAATTTTTCTATAAAATTCTCACAGAACAGGATTGCAGTAACACATGTTTTGCTACACACATGTTTATTCCCTTTGTGTGTATTGGAACTAACCCCCAAAAAAGGGAGGAAAAAAGCAAATTGGACATAATGTCATACTTTAATGTCACAAATTATTGGAACCCTTTCAAAATTGTGGATAAATAAGATTGTTTCAAGCATGTGATGTTCCTTTAAACTCACCTGGGGCAAGTAACAGGTGTGGGCAATATCAAAATCACACCTGAAAGCAGATAAAAAGGAGAGAAGTTCACTTAGTCTTTGCATTGTGTGTCTGTGTGTGCCACACTAAGCATGGACAACAGAAAGAGGAGAAGAACTGTCTGAGGACTTGAGAACCAAAATCGTGGAAAAATATCAACAATCTCAAGGTTACAAGTCCATCTCCAGAGATCTAGATTTTCCTTTGTCCACAGTGCGCAACATTATCAAGAAGTTTACAACCCATGGCACTGTAGATAATCTCCCTGGGCATGGATGGAAGAGAAAATTTTATTAAAGGTGTAAACGCAGGATAGTACGGATGGTGGATAAGCAGACCCAAACAAGTTCCAAAGATATTCAAGCTGTCCTGCAGGCTCAGGGAGCATCAGAGTCAGCGCGAACTATCAGTCGACATTTAAATGAAATGAAACGCTATGGAGGGGACCCAGGAGGACCCCACTGCTGACACTGAGACATAAAAAAGCAAGACTACATTTTGCCAAAATGAACTTGATTAACCAAAATCCTTCTGGGAAAACGTCTTGTGGACAGATGAGACCAAGATAGAGCTTTTTGGTAAAGCACATCATTCTACTGTTTACCGAAAACGGAATGAGGCCTACAAAGAAAAGAGCACAGTACCTACAGTGACATATGGTGGAGGTCAATGATGTTTTGGGGTTGTTTTGCTGCCTCTGGCACTGGGGGCCTTGAATGTGTACAAGACATCATGAAATCTGAGGATTACCAACAGATTTTGGGTCGCACTGTACAGCCCAGTGTCAGAAAGCTGGGTCTGCGTCCGAGATCTTGGGTCTTCCAGCAGGACAATGACCCCAAACATACGTCAAAAAGCCCCCAGAAATTGATGGCAACAAAGCGCTGGAGAGTTCTGAAGTGGCCAGCAATGAGTCCAGATCTAAATATCATTGAACACCTGTGGAGAGATCCTTAAATTACTGTTGGGAAAAGGCGCCTCTTCCAATAAGAGACCTGGAGCAGTTTGCAAAGGAAGAGTGGTCCAACACTCCGGCTGTGAGGTGTAAGAAGCTTATTGATGGTTATAGGAAGACACTGATTTCAGTTATTTTTTCCAAAGGGTGTGCGACCAAATATTAAGTTAAGGGTGCCAATAATTTTGTCCAGACCATTTTTGGAGTTTGGTGTGACATTATGTCCAATTTGCTTTTTTTCCTCCCTTTTTTGGTTTAGTTCTAATACACACAAAGGGAATAAACATGTGTATAGCAAAACATGTGTTACTGCAATCCTTTTCTGTGAGAAATACTTATTTTTCTTGAAAAATTTCAGGGGTGCCAACATTTACCATTATGACTGTATATGGCACTGAATACATAATCTGAGACTTTAAAACCTCACTTTTAATACTTCTTCTAAAAACCATATATCAAAAAAGAAAGTGAATAGAACTGTATTTATATATATCTGCATCTATTTCCGGCCACCATCTTAGTAGCCATATTAATACTTGCCACCTGTTCACACCGACCATATATGCACACTTGCCTGAGTGAACTTCCAATTTTCAACATCAATGTGTTAGTCTTATATACAATCATGTGTTCCATGTCCATCGCAGGAATCCTTGTCAGTTATTTTATGTATTTGCATGTATTCAGAATTAGTAGTGTTAGTTTTGTAGTCACACTCATTATTAGTATATTATTGAGAGTTTTAGCACACTCCAAAACATCAATGCATAAATCCTCTCTCTGGCAGACTACATTCTCAGTCTCTTACTGCATGCTATCAAATGAATGGCATTTAACCCATAGAGTGCATACAACATAACTGTTCTGATGGCGGCCATAACACATACACACACACTACCCCTATATACACACACACATGGCCATCATACACAGCTTCTATATGCACATACACTGCCTCTATATACACACATGCATCATAAATATATACACTGCCTCTATATACACACACAGCCATCATACACACATACACGGCTGCTATATGCACACACTGCCCCTTTATACACACATGGCCATCATACACATACACAGCTTCTATATGCATATACACTGCCACTATATAGACACACACTGCCATCATACACACATATCAGCCACTATACACAAACACTGCCACTATATAGACACACACGGCCATCATACACACATATACAGCCACTATATACACATACACTGCCACTATATATACACACACTGCCATCATACACACATATACAGCCACTATACACATACACTGCCACTATATAGACACACACTGCCATCATACACACATATACAGCCACTATATACACATACACTGCCACTATATAGACACACACTGCCCCTTTATACATACATGGCCATCATACACAAACACAGCTTCTATATGCATATACACTGCCACTATATAGACACACACTGCCATCATACACACATGGCCATAAATAAATACACTGCCTCTATATACACACACTGCCCCTGTATACACACATGGCCATCATACACATACACAGCTTCTATATACACATACACAGCTTCTATATAAACATACACAGCTTCTATATACACATATACAGCTTCTATATACACACACTGCCCAATTATACACACACATGGCCATCATACACATACACAGCTTCTATATACACATAGACAGCTTCTATATACACATACACAGCTTCTATATAAACATACACAGCTTCTATATACACATAGACAGCCATCATACACACACACTTTGTCCCCATATACACACACACACACACACACATACACAGCCATCAAACACTGCCCCCATACAAGTAAGTACCTGTGTGCAGTGTAGTCTGCTGCTCCGCTCCTCTATTGCAGGCAGTGGGAAGGAAGAGGAGGAACACGTGATCTGACGTCACTGGCCAGCTGCTACTACAGGCCCTGCTGGTAACTGAGAGCCGCGCACAGGCATGTCTCATACCAACTGCAGCCCCTGACATTATAAAGTGACAGAGTGCTGCCCTCCGGACGGCGCTCCCTCTCGCTCCAGCCTCGCTGGCCAGTCTGGGCAACAGACAGGGCAGGGCTGGAACATAAGAAAAAAGAATATGATGTAGTCAGTCAGTGTACAGTAAGACTCCCCCCCCCCCCCAGCCGTCAGTGAGTGACAGTCACTTACTGACTCGCAAGAAAGAGTGTTGGGGCCAGTTGGGCCTCCCTGAGGGTCCGGGCCCCTTACTGGGGTACCGGTTGTACCCCCCTGATGACGGCCCCTGGCCTGTCCGTCTCGCCCGGCCGGTTTAAAGGTAAATTACTGCTGTCAGCGGCAGGTCCGGGACCTGTTGCTGCAGCATTTAGTATGAAGTACTGGCAGGGGGCCCTGCAGGGGCCCAGACTGTGACCTGGGCCACTAGGTGGGCCCCCTAACACGCTGGGCCCCTGTGCAGCCGAACCGGCTGAACAAGTGATATGTCCGCCCCTGTGTCAACATCATCCTGGGAGGGATAATACACTGCACTACAATAGAAATAAAAATCCCTATCATCTATATCTCAATGGGTTCCATCTTTTCTTTTGTTCTTTTTTCTAATGCGGTTTTATAATCCCTGAGACAAGTAGTTCTGGCCCTAGAGTGTTATATATTAGCGTCTGTAGCATGTATAAGGGACATGTTATCATACCTGTGTCTTTTTATAGGTGAATAATGCCCGGTGAGAGGGTGAAAGGGACCTATACCCCCGTCAGCTGCAGGAAAGGAACAAAGAGACAGGTAATTAATATTTATATTAATTACTGATAACAATCAGGCTAGATACAACATCTAAACCTGCAAAGATGTCATAGTCTCTACCTTATACATGAAGATATATGTGTTTTTAATAAGTACATCGTCTACAGACAGCTTCTTATATAACACAACCATGTCTCAGGTACAGAGATTAGGAACATTTATGATTTCTAATATCTGTTTTTATTTGTAGTAATCCCTTTTTCAATAGACTGACCGCAGATTTAAGACATAACTGTACTGTAAAGAAAAATCTATAAGTTAATGTAATAAATCACATACTATAACTGATTATTGCCATTTAAAACTATGAAAAATACATTATGTTGATTATAAAACAGAAATACAGAATGGAGACAACCATCTGTGGCTCAAGCTCGACTGCCCATTTCTTTGAGTGGCCCCTCAATGTTCTGGAAACGGGTGGAGGACATTGTCTCCATTAGAATGGGTCCCCCTACGATGCTTCGGCTGTTGATCTGAAGTGCATTCTGTGCTTTGGAATCTCGGGGGCAAACTGTATTTCTGTTATTAATTTTTAGTTTAGCAATTCCGACCGCAACATGGTTAACCTCTATCCTAAATTTCTGCACAAAATTGATAAAAGACATTCCAAGAAATATTTTGCCAAATAAAAATATATAAAATATTGATGATGTTGATGAATAATAATAACAACAAAAATAACAGTTTTTGATTAAAAAACAAATAAACAATAATAATTTATAAAATATTTTGCTCCTGCCCCCTTCCCCAAAAATAAAAAAACAAATATTACCCTTAAAATTTATGAATAAAGAAACAAAAAATAACACATACCCCAAACATTGGAAACACAAAACCCCAAAAAACCTAACAATAGTGTCTGTCAACATCATCCTGGGAGGGATAATACACTGCACGACAATAGAAATAAAAATCCCTATCATCTATATCTCAATGGGTTCCATCTTTTCTTTTGTTCTTTTTTCTAATGCGGTTTTATAATCCCTGAGACAAGTAGTTCTGGCCCTAGAGTGTTATATATATTAGCGTCATTAGCATGTATAAGGGACATGTTATCATACCTGTGTCTTTTTATAGGTGATTGATGCCCGGTGAGAAGGTGAAAGTGACCTATACCCCCGTCAGCTGCAGGAAAGGAACCAAGAGACAGGTAATTAATATTTATATTAATTACTGATAACAATCAGGCTAGATATAACATCTAGACCTGCAGAGATATCATAGTCTCTACCTTATACATGAAGATATATGTGTTTTTAATAAGTATATCGTCTATAGACAGCTTCTTATATAACACAACTGTTTCTCAGGTACAGAGATTGGGAACATTTATGATTTCTAATATCTGTTTTTTATTTGTAGTAATCCCTTTTTCAATAGACAGACCGCAGATTTAAGACATAACTGTACTGTAAAGAAAAATCTATAAGTTAATGTAATAAATCACATACTATAACTGATTATTGCCATTTAAAACTATGAAAAATACATTATGTTGATTATAAAACAGAAATACAGAATGGAGACAACCGTCTGTGGCTCAAGCTCGACTGCCCCTTTCTTTGAGTGGCCCCTCAATGTTGTGGAAACGGGTGGAGGACATTGTCTCCATTAGAATGGGTCCCCCTACGATGCTTCGGCTGTTGATCTGAAGTGCATTCTGTGCTTTGGAACCTCGGGGGCAAACTGTATTTCTGTTATTAATTTTTAGTTTAGCAATTCCCACCGCAACATGGTTAACCTCTATCCTAAATTTCTGCACAAAATTGATAAAAGACATTCCAAGAAATATTTTGCCAAATAAAAATATATAAAATATTGATGAAGTTGATGAATAATAATAACAACAAAAATAACAGTTTTTGATTAAAAAACAAATAAACAATAATAATTTATAAAATATTTAGCTCCTGCCCCCTTCCCCAAAAATAAAAAAACATATATTACCCTTAAAATTTATGAATAAAGAAACAAAAAATAACACATACCCCAAACATTGCAAACACAAAACCCCCCAAAACCTAACAATAGTATCTGTCAACACAGGGGCGGACACAGACAGCAGAGGGCCCCTGTGCAAAGAATGTGCCTGGCCCCCCCCCCCACCACCAGCACTGTGCCCCCTCATGTACCTAGACCCCACCGGAGTGCCTCCACTTACCCCGCCCGTGTAGTGTCGCCACTTGCCTTGTCCACCACAGGTGGATGGAACGGCTCCTGAGGTGGGCTCCGGGTGGCCCCTGTCCCTCTCAGTGTGCGGACCAGGCCCCATGAGTACTCCCCTGAGTCAGCCTGACCCTTATCTAGCTGGCAGGCAGAGGGCAGTGCTCCCCTTTACACTCGCACCCCTTGACTTAGTACGACACCCCTTGGCACCCCCTGGTTCCTTGGCTCCTTAGTAATAGAAGTGACTTACAGGCAGGGCCAGACTGGGACCAAAAATAGGCCCAGGCATTTTAAAATAAACAGCCCATTTTTATAGTGGGGGTCTGACTCATGGGACCCCCACCAATCACCTTGGTTCAAGTGGCTGCCCAGATGTTGGAAAGCTGCAACTCCCATCATGTCTGAAGTGACTACAGCTGATGGGACAGTCAGGAGACTACCCAATGATATCAGTGACTACAGCTCTGATGGGACAGTTAGGAAAATACACAATGATATCACTGACCTGAGTGACGTCTTTTCTGTTGTCTTTATTTTTCTTCTTCATCTGGTCCAGACACCAGGATTTCTTCCATCTTCTCTGCAGAGTCTGACACCTGGACATCATTGGTTCCTTAATTTGTCAGTAGATCCTCACCCTCTGTATGATGACAATAATCATTATAACCTTGCCAAATACTGTACCCCCTGAATATAATACTGCCAACCACTGTACCCCCTGAATAATGCCAACCACTGTACCCCTGAATATAATACTGCTAACCACTGTACCCCTGAATATAATACTGCCAAATACTGTACCCCTGAATATAATACTGCCAACCACTGTACTCCATTAATATAATACTGCCAACCACTGTACTCCATTAATATAATACTGCCAACCACTGTACTCCATGAATATAATACTGCCAAATACTGTACCAACCACTGAATCATCCGATACACCCCACGCACTCCATCCTCAGTCTCCTCATCACCCCATATACCCCACACACCCCATCCTCAGTCTCCTCATCACCCCATACACCCCACGCACCCCATCCTCAGTCTCCTCATCACCCCATGCACTCCATCCTCAGTCTCCTCATCACCCCACGCACCCCATCCTCAGTCTCATCATCACCACATGCACTCCATCCTCAGTCTCCTCATCACCCCATACATCCCATGCACTCCATCCTCAGTCTCCTCATCACCCCATGCACTCCATCCTCAGTCTCCTCATCACCCCATGCACTCCATCCTCAGTCTCCTCATCACCCCATACACCCCATGCACTCCATCCTCAGTCTACTCATCACCCCATGCACTCCATCCTCAGTCTCCTCATCACCCCCATACACCCCACACACTCCATCCTCAGTCTCCTCATCACCCCATATACCTTAAGCACCTCATCATTATTACACAGCTGACACACCCACATCAGGGCTGCCGTCAGAAATGTTGGGGCCCCTTACACAGGTCAAGGCCTCCTTCAACCCCTCCCCGCCCCAAGTAATTTTTAGATTGCATATACTTATCAATGCTGTGCCATAGCACAGAATTGATCAGTGTTATTGGCGCTACCTTACTACAGGCTGTTGAAGCTTTCTGCACTAAAAGATGCACAGATCAGACGAGCCGGAGGCAGATAGGTACCCTCCGCTGAGTTGATCGGGACACCACAATTTTGCTGTGGTCCTGATCAGCTCCTCTGGGCTATCTGGCAACCTATTTTCATACTTTTAGATGCTGCAATGAACTTTGATTGTGGCATCTAATGTGGTTAATGCTGGACATCACCCTGATTGGTGAACTCTGGCATTAGCCACATGTCCCAGCTCTAACCAACCGGTTATGAAGCACAGAGCTGGAGGGGGGCAGGACGTACATTTACACCCTGCAACCTTAAGGAAATACACATATACAGCCTCATATGCGTACACAGCCTCTATATACTCATACACAGCGCCAATACACACATATAGTCATGGCCGTAAATGTTGGCACCCCTGAAATTTTTCTATAAAATTCTCACAGAACAGGATTGCAGTAACACATGTTTTGCTATACACATGTTTATTCCCTTTGTGTGTATTGGAACTAACCCCCCAAAAAGGGAGGAAAAAAGCAAATTGGACATAATGTCATACTTTAATGTCACAAATTATTGGAACCCTTTCAAAATTGTGGATAAATAAGATTGTTTCAAGCATGTGATGTTCCTTTAAACTCACCTGGGGCAAGTAACAGGTGTGGGCAATATCAAAATCACACCTGAAAGCAGATAAAAAGGAGAGAAGTTCACTTAGTCTTTGCATTGTGTGTCTGTGTGTGCCACACTAAGCATGGACAACAGAAAGAGGAGAAGAACTGTCTGAGGACTTGAGAACCAAAATCGTGGAAAAATATCAACAATCTCAAGGTTACAAGTCCATCTCCAGAGATCTAGATTTTCCTTTGTCCACAGTGCGCAACATTATCAAGAAGTTTACAACCCATGGCACTGTAGATAATCTCCCTGGGCATGGATGGAAGAGAAAAATTTATTAAAGGTGTAAACGCAGGATAGTCCGGATGGTGGATAAGCAGACCCAAACAAGTTCCAAAGATATTCAAGCTGTCCTGCAGGCTCAGGGAGCATCAGAGTCAGCGCGAACTATCAGTCGACATTTAAATGAAATGAAACGCTATGGAGGGGACCCAGGAGGACCCCACTGCTGACACTGAGACATAAAAAAGCAAGACTACATTTTGCCAAAATGAACTTGATTAACCAAAATCCTTCTGGGAAAACGTCTTGTGGACAGATGAGACCAAGATAGAGCTTTTTGGTAAAGCACATCATTCTACTGTTTACCGAAAATGGAATGAGGCCTACAAAGAAAAGAGCACAGTACCTACAGTGACATATGGTGGAGGTCAATGATGTTTTGGGGTTGTTTTGCTGCCTCTGGCACTGGGGGCCTTGAATGTGTACAAGACATCATGAAATCTGAGGATTACCAACAGATTTTGGGTCGCACTGTACAGCCCAGTGTCAGAAAGCTGGGTCTGCGTCCGAGATCTTGGGTCTTCCAGCAGGACAATGACCCCAAACATACGTCAAAAAGCCCCCAGAAATTGATGGCAACAAAGCGCTGGAGAGTTCTGAAGTGGCCAGCAATGAGTCCAGATCTAAATATCATTGAACACCTGTGGAGAGATCCTTAAATTACTGTTGGGAAAAGGCGCCTCTTCCAATAAGAGACCTGGAGCAGTTTGCAAAGGAAGAGTGGTCCAACACTCCGGCTGTGAGGTGTAAGAAGCTTATTGATGGTTATAGGAAGACACTGATTTCAGTTATTTTTTCCAAAGGTTGTGCGACCAAATATTAAGTTAAGGGTGCCAATAATTTTGTCCAGACCATTTTTGGAGTTTTATGTGACATTATGTCCAATTTGCTTTTTTTCCTCCCTTTTTTGGTTTAGTTCTAATACACACAAAGGGAATAAACATGTGTATAGCAAAACATGTGTTACTGCAATCCTTTTCTGTGAGAAATACTTATTTTTCTTGAAAAATTTCAGGGGTGCCAACATTTACCATTATGACTGTATATGGCACTGAATACATAATCTGAGACTTTAAAACCTCACTTTTAATACTTCTTCTAAAAACCATATATCAAAAAAGAAAGTGAATAGAACTGTATTTATACATATCTGCATCTATTTCCGGCCACCATCTTAGTAGCCATATTAATACTTGCCGCCTGTTCACACCGACCATATATGCACACTTGCCTGAGTGAACTTCCACTTTTCAACATCAATGTGTTAGTCTTATATACAATCATGTGTTCCATGTCCATCGCAGGAATCCTTGTCAGTTATTTTATGTATTTGCATGTATTCAGAATTAGTAGTGTTAGTTTTGTGGTCACACTCATTATTAGTATATTATTGAGAGTTTTAGCACACTCCAAAACATCAATGCATAAATCCTCTCTCTGGCAGACTACATTCTCAGTCTCTTACTGCATGCTATCAAATGAATGGCATTTAACCCATAGAGTGCATACAACATAACTGTTCTGATGGCGGCCATAACACATACACACACACTACCCCTATATACACACACACATGGCCATCATACACAGCTTCTATATGCACATACACTGCCTCTATATACACACATGCATCATAAATATATACACTGCCTCTATATACACACACAGCCATCATACACACATACACAGCTGCTATATGCACACACTGCCCCTTTATACACACATGGCCATCATACACATACACAGCTTCTATATGCATATACACTGCCACTATATAGACACACACTGCCATCATACACACATATCAGCCACTATACACAAACACTGCCACTATATAGACACACACGGCCATCATACACACATATACAGCCACTATATACACATACATTGCCACTATATATACACACACTGCCATCATACACACATATACAGCCACTATACACATACACTGCCACTATATAGACACACACTGCCATCATACACACATATACAGCCACTATATACACATACACTGCCACTATATAGACACACACTGCCCCTTTATACATACATGGCCATCATACACAAACACAGCTTCTATATGCATATACACTGCCACTATATAGACACACACTGCCATCATACACACATATCAGCCACTATACACAAACACTGCCACTATATAGACACACACTGCCATCATACACACATATACAGCCACTATATACACATACACTGCCACTATATAGACACACACTGCCATCATACACACATATACAGCCACTATATACACATACACTGCCACTATATATACACACACTGCCATCATACACACATATACAGCCACTATACACATACACTGCCAGTATATAGACACACACTGCCATCATACACACATATACAGCCACCATATACACATACACTGCCACTATATAGACACACACTGCCCCTTTATACATACATGGCCATCATACACAAACACAGCTTCTATATGCATATACACTGCCACTATATAGACACACACTGCCATCATACACACATGGCCATAAATAAATACACTGCCTCTATATACACACACTGCCCCTGTATACACACATGGCCATCATACACATACACAGCTTCTATATACACATACACAGCTTCTATATAAACATACACAGCTTCTATATACACATGTACAGCTTCTATATACACACACTGCCCAATTATACACACACATGGCCATCATACACATACACAGCTTCTATATACACATAGACAGCTTCTATATACACATACACAGCTTCTATATAAACATACACAGCTTCTATATACACATAGACAGCCATCATACACACACACTTTGTCCCCATATACACACACACACAAACACACACACACATACACAGCCATCATACACTGCCCCCATACAAGTAAGTACCTGTGTGCAGTGTAGTCTGCTGCTCCGCTCCTCTATTGCAGGCAGTGGGCAGGAAGAGGAGGAACACGTGATCTGACGTCACTGGCCAGCTGCTACTACAGGCCCTGCTGGTAACTGAGAGCCGCGCACAGGCATGTCTCATACCAACTGCAGCCCCTGACATTATAAAGTGACAGAGTGCTGCCCTCCGGACGGCGCTCCCTCTCGCTCCAGCCTCGCTAGCCAGTCTGGGCAACAGACAGGGCAGGGCTGGAACATAAGAAAAAAGAATATGATGTAGTCAGTCAGTGTACAGTAAGACTCCCCCCCCCCCCCCCAGCCGTCAGTGAGTGACAGTCACTCACTGACTCGCAAGAAAGAGTGTTGGGGCCAGTTGGGCCTCCCTGAGGGTCCGGGCCCCTTACTGGGGTACCGGTTGTACCCCCCTGATGACGGCCCCTGGCCTGTCCGTCTCGCCCGGCCGGTTTAAAGGTAAATTACTGCTGTCAGCGGCAGGTCCGGGACCTGTTGCTGCAGCATTTAGTATGAAGTACTGGCAGGGGGCCCTGCAGGGGCCCAGACTGTGACCTGGGCCACTAGGTGGGCCCCCTAACACGCTGGGCCCCTGTGCAGCCGAACCGGCTGAACAAGTGATATGTCCGCCCCTGTGTCAACATCATCCTGGGAGGGATAATACACTGCACTACAATAGAAATAAAAATCCCTATCATCTATATCTCAATGGGTTCCATCTTTTCTTTTGTTCTTTTTTCTAATGCGGTTTTATAATCCCTGAGACAAGTAGTTCTGGCCCTAGAGTGTTATATATTAGCATCTGTAGCATGTATAAGGGACATGTTATCATACCTGTGTCTTTTTATAGGTGAATAATGCCCGGTGAGAGTGTGAAAGGGACCTATACCCCCGTCAGCTGCAGGAAAGGAACAAAGAGACAGGTAATTAATATTTATATTAATTACTGATAACAATCAGGCTAGATACAACATCTAAACCTGCAAAGATGTCATAGTCTCTACCTTATACATGAAGATATATGTGTTTTTAATAAGTACATCGTCTACAGACAGCTTCTTATATAACACAACCATGTCTCAGGTACAGAGATTAGGAACATTTATGATTTCTAATATCTGTTTTTTATTTGTAGTAATCCCTTTTTCAATAGACTGACCGCAGATTTAAGACATAACTGTACTGTAAAGAAAAATCTATAAGTTAATGTAATGAATCACATACTATAACTGATTATTGCCATTTAAAACTATGAAAAATACATTATGTTGATTATAAAACAGAAATACAGAATGGAGACAACCATCTGTGGCTCAAGCTCGACTGCCCATTTCTTTGAGTGGCCCCTCAATGTTCTGGAAACGGGTGGAGGACATTGTCTCCATTAGAATGGGTCCCCCTACGATGCTTCGGCTGTTGATCTGAAGTGCATTCTGTGCTTTGGAATCTCGGGGGCAAACTGTATTTCTGTTATTAATTTTTAGTTTAGCAATTCCCACCGCAACATGGTTAACCTCTATCCTAAATTTCTGCACAAAATTGATAAAAGACAACACTCCCCCAGTAGTAGCACCCCCATCATCCACTAGCAACACCACCAATACCCCCCTCCCGTGGTAATAGCATCAGCTAACGGATGTTGAGGGGTGTTACTGCGGTTGTGGTATTATATTCAGGGGGTGCACTGTATGGCAACGTTATATTCAGAGGGCGCAGTTTGTGGTAGTATTATATTCAGAGGGCGCAGTGGGTGGTAGTATTATATTCAGAGGGCACAGTTTGTGGTAGTATTATATTCAGAGGGCGCAGTTTGTAGTAGTATTATTAGAGATGAGCGAACTTACAGTAAATTCGATTCGTCACAAACTTCTCGGCTCGGCAGTTGATGATTTATCCTGCATAAATTAGTTCAGCCTTCAGGTGCTCCAGTGGGCTGGAAAAGGTGGATACAGTCCTAGGAAAGAGTCTCCTAGGACTGTATCCACCTTTTCCAGCCCACCCTAGCACCTGAAAGCTGAACTAATTTATGCAGGAACTGCATCAACTGCCGAGCCGAGAAGTTTGTGACGAGTTGAATTTACTGTAGTTCGCTCATCTCTAAGTATTATATTCAGAGGGCGCAGGGGGTGGTAGTATTATATTCAGAGTGTACAGTATGTGTTGGTATTATATTCAGAGGGTACAGTATGTGGTAGTATTATATTCAGTGGGTACAGTGTGTGGCTGTATTATATTCAGGGGTACAGTATGTGGCAGATTTATATTCAGAGGGTACAGTATCTGTTGGCATTATATTCAGAATGTACAGTGTGTGGTAGTATTATATTCAGTGGGTATGGTGTATGGAAGGTTTATAATCAAAGAGTATAGGGTACAGTAGTATTATATTTAGAGGATACAGTGTCTGGCAGGTTTATAATAATAATTGTTTTCATATACAGGATGAGAATGTGCTGACATAGTGAGGAGACGTCTGGGCGTCACATTCTACAGACAGAAGTTTTAGCTGGACCAGGCTACCATCTGAATTAGATAAGGGAAGACTATAGAGAAGACGTCACCTGTAGTCACTGATATCATTGTTCATTCTCCTCTCTATGTCCTATCAGACCTGTAGTCCCTTGTCAGTTCTACAGTTAGGTCAGTGAAACTACAACTCCCAGCATAACCTCACCACTGCTTAAAGGGGTACTCTACTGGAAAACATTTTTTTTTATCAACTGGTGCTACAAAGTTAAACAGATTTGTAAATTACTTCTATTTAAAAATCTTAATCCTTCCAGTACTTATTAGCTGCTGTATAAGCGATTCACAGGAAGTTATTTTCTTTTTTAATTTATTTTCTGTCTGACCACAGTGCTCTGTGCTGACACCTCTGTCCATGTCAAGAACTGTCCATAGTAGGAGCAAATCCCCATAGCAAACCTCTCCTGCTCTGGACAGTTCCTGACATAGACAGAGGTGTCAACAAATAGCACTGTGGTCAGACTGGAAATAACTACACAACTTCCTGTGGAGCATACACCAGCTTATAAATACTGTAAGTATTAAGATTTTAAATAGAAGTAATTTAAAAATCTGTTTAACTTTCTGGCACCAGTTGATATAAAAGTAAATGTTTTCCAGTGGAGTACCCCTTTAAGTAATTCTGGGAGCAGTATATTTAAATGATGAAAACTTCTTTAACCCTTTCCCATTCTGTGGCAACTGGTATATCTGATTATTATACTGGAATTTCTCACAATGCGCTACAACAGTGGTGTCTGTCACAACAGGCTAAAAACTTACTGGGGGGAGGAGGGAGGTATGGGGGTGACACCATTTTCTACCGCACCGGGTGACACCAACCCTAGCAACGCCACTGTATACATACATACATATTCATAGATTCACTTGCTCATATATATATATATATACACATATACATAGATTCACTTGCTCACACACATATATATATATATATATATATATATATATATATACACATACACACACACACATACACACACATACATACATACACATATACATAGATTCACTTGCTCACATATATAGGCACATACATAGAGATAGACACACACACAAACACACATATATATGCACCTCACACTGACATACAGTCACTCACATATATACACAGTCAGTTACACTAAGGCCCCAGCCATCCCTCTCTGCACAGGCACATACATAGAGATACACACAAATACATACACACAAATATATATATACATACACACACACACTGACATACAATCACTCACATATACACACACACACTTAGACACAATCACTCACATATATTTACAGTCACTTACAGTAAGGGCTGCATAGACTGAATTTTGTGTCTGGACATGCAGTGGGCTGGGCTTCTCTCTGCCTCCGCTGCTCCTGTCTCCTCCGTGTGGAGAGAAGCAGAGAAATGGCAGATAATGACAGGGTGAGTGGCGCCCCTTGCTGCAGGGAGGGCAGAGCACCCTCCATTAAACCACATACATATCTCCCCAGCAATGGATCCTTTTTACTTCACCTGTCACCCTGCAGCTCTTTTTGTGAGGGCACTAGAGGGGCAGGTGAGGAAAAGAGCAGGGGCTCCAGCCCCCTTTCACTCCTATGTGTGCACGTCCCTGCACCCACACATTGCTTTGTGTCCACATATGGAGTCAGGGGTGGACTGACAACACTTGGGGCCCCCAGACCAAAAAAAGGAAGGGCCCACTGCCTCCTCAGTCTTCTACCACGTCCCTTTTCCACCCAAATCTCCCACATAATAAACTAAAATGTATTTATGTAAGAAACACTTTAACGTAGGCAAATTTCCATGACCAATAATACTGGTATACAAGGAGTAAATATATACCACTGATCTGCAGCATCCTCTTTCCTTTTCTTCTCTGTCTGGATCAGACCACCATGTCAATCTCTTACCATCTGCAGGGCAAACATGTCAGACTCTACATTTTTTCAGTGTCCACCCATCTATAGGCCCACAAACTGTAATAATCCCCTTCAGGTAGATAGGTAGCCACGTAAATAAGTAACTAGGTAGGCGGATCAGGAATCCAGATATGTAGGTAGGTGACTAGCCAGGTAGGTAAGTAGGGGGCTAGCAAGGTAGTTAGGCAGCCATGTATGAAGGCCAGACATGTACATAGTTAGGTAGCCAGGTATGTAGGTAGTTAGATAGCCTGGTATGTAGGTAAGTATTTAGGCATACATATAAAGTTAGGTAGCCCCCCCCCTTCCCTGTTGGTATAGACAGCAGAATTACCCCCCCCCCCTCTTCCTTGTAGGTATAGGCAGCAGAGTTAACCCCCCTTCCCTGTAGGCATAGGCGGTAGAGTTAACCCCCCTTCCCCATAGGTTTAGGCAGCAGAGTTAACCCTCCCCCCCTGTAGGTATAGGAACAGAGTAGACCCCTCCCCCTTTCCCCATAGGTATAGTCAGCAGTTAACCCCCCCCCCTTTCCTCATAGGTATAGGCAGCAGTTAACCTCCCTTTCCCCATAGGAACAGACAGCAGTTAGCCCCCCCTTTCCCATAGATATAGGCATCAGTTAACAACCCCCCCTTTCCCCATAGATATAGGCAGCAGTCAACCCGCCCTTTCCCCATAGGTATAGGTAGCAGTTAACACCTCCCCCCCCTTTCCCCATAGGTATAGGCAGCAGTTAACCCCCCCCCCCCCGCTTTCCACATAGGTATAAGTAGCAGTTAACCCCTCTTTCCCCATAGGTATTGGCAGAAGTTCATTCGCCCCCCCCCCCTTTCCCCATAAGTATAAGCAGCAGTTAAGACCCCCCATTTCCAGATGGGTATAGGCAGCAGTTAAAATCCCCACCCCTTTCCCCATATCGTTAAGCCCCCTAACCCTTTGCCCATATAGGCAGCAATTAAACCCCCACCCTTTCCCCTACGATGGTTAAGAAAAAATGATGCTCACCTGATATCCCACGCAGCGATCTCCTCAGCAGCAGGGCCCATGTCTTCTCTCCTTCACAGTGCAGGCACCGATGAGTGACGTCATCGGCGCCTCTACTGCATGTTGCATGGGGGGGGGGGGGCGGAGGTCACGTCTCCTCCGTGTGTAGGCCGCAGATACAGCTCGCACAGAGGAGATGCGTTCTGTTGTATGTGCGTGCACCGCACATACAGGTGTGGTGGCCCAGTACGGGAGGTGTTTCTCCAGGTGTCCCCAGGTCCCCCTGCATTAGTTTCTCAATGGTAAATATGTTGTACTGTATAAAATGTGTTATGGCCTTAAGAGTTATACCATGTGATATGCCATGTGCTTGTTACCCAGGAGGTACCAGTTACCAGGTGATTCCAGGGGTGACCTATGGGCTCCCTGCTAGTCTCCCCCATACAAGCCCTGGGTGGAGCTAGCCTCTCTCTCTTTGAGCTCTGCTCTTCTGCTAAGCTGAGGTCCACTGCAGTCGTGCCTAGTGTGTGTGTCCAGAGGGTTGGTAACCTCAAAGTCAAGTCCTGCAGCCACCATCAAGTCAAGTAAGCTAAAATTACAGCTTTATGAGTCAAGTCAAGTCAGTCCCTGTCATTTGTCAATTCAGCGTGGTTTGCATTTAATTGTCCAGTCCTACTACGAGTCCTAGCAAGCCCTTAAGGTCTCTGCATCACTGGTCAACTCCTTGTGCCGTGGCTGAACTGTATAGACTTTACCAACTGTCTACCCTCAGTAAAGCTACCATTGTCAGTAACTTGGCGTCGGAGTCTTTATTGCCCCCGTGCCTAGCCCAGGATCCAGCAGTATACCTTCGGTTGGTTTTAGGCTAAACCACGCACTGGCATCATGAATACAAGGGGTTAATGCCATCTGCCCCTAGGGTAACAACATCTGCCCTCATCACACCCCTCTACCACACAGGAGAAAGCAGCGCTGTCTGCCGGGATGAGTGTCCCGGATCCTTAGTAGCGGCGGGCCCTTTACCCGGCCGGGCACTCAGACAACGTCTGATCCGACCATCCGGTCAGTCCTCCCCTGTATGGGGTATTTCCGTATTCAGGGAAAATTGTGTTATAAATTTTGGGGGTCTTTTTCTCCTTTTACCTCCTTGTGAAATTGAAAGGTATTGGGGAACACCAGCATGTGAGTGTAAAAAGTGAATTTCTCTTACACTAACATGCTGGTGTAGCCCCCAACTTTTCTTTTTCATAAGGAGTAAAAGTAGCAAAACTCTTCCAAAATTTGTAACACAAATTTTCCTGAGTATGTAAATACCCCATATGTGGCCCTAAACTGATGCTTTGAAATACGACAGGGCTCCGGAGAGAGCTCCATGCGCATTTTAGGCATAAATTAGGGATTTGCATAGGAGTGGACTCCTATGCAACCATTGTGCTTGCCTCTTCCACTAAAAGTACCCTACAGCAGTGTTTCCCAAACAGGATGCCTCCAGCTGTTGTAACACTACAACTCCCAGCATGTTTGGACAGTCAATGGCAGTTCGGCCACGCTGTGGAGTTGTTGATTTGCAATAGCTGGAGGCTGCATTTAGTAAACAGTGCCGTACGAGCTGTTATAAATTTTTATTGGGGGGTTGGGTCGGGAGGTAATGATGCAAAGGTGTGTGTCTATGTAGTGTTTTACTCTTTATTTTTGTGTTAGTGAAGTGTAGGTGATTTTTCTGTACGTACACAGAGTCGGGTTTACAACAAGTTTTCCGCTACAAGTTTGATCCACGGCAAATTTCTCACAACTCAAACTCGGAACGGGGAACTTACGGCACCGATCTCTTTTTTTTCCAGGCCATTGGGTCACCAGAGATCCGAATGGCCTGGAAATGTCATATGGAAGGTCACAGTTTAGAGACCACTGCACAGTGGTCACCAAACTGTGGCCCTCCAGATGTTGCAAAACTACAACTTTCAGCATCCCCAGACAGCCAACCCCATGTTTCCTGCTGTGAGTTTGAAGAGGAGCAGGCTCTCTGTGCCAAATTTTTGGCAGCAAATTTCCGCTGATGAAAATCCACCTCAACCCCTATTTTATAATGCAGATCTGTCACAAATATGCAGCAAAATGAGCATAATGAGCGGCTGTTCTGACTCGGATTTCACTAAGGTTCATTATTTTTCTCTAGGATACAGCATGGCGGCAGCAGCTACATCATAAGTATTTAAAATATTTTTAATGCTGCCCCCCAGGTTCCTGGTTGAAAATATAGCCCAGTGTGTCAGAAATGTGACAGACCCTATTTAACTCTTCCCATTTCATTTATTTTCTTTTTTTTTCTTCTTCCCTGCCTTCTAAGATAACTTTTTATTTTTCCACCAACAGAGTCGTATAATAGGGATTTTTTTTATTTATAGCACAACATTCTTTAATATTTTGTCTTGTAAAATGTTAGATATCACAATGGAAGCCTAACAGATCCCATTAAAAATAACACTATAAAATCATACAGTAGCCTTACCAGCTTTCTTTCTTAACCTTCCCTTATGACATCACACATGTGACATCAGTCTTTGGTTGATACCTTTACCAGCCACTAGTACAGTTCAGGCCTTAGGTATCAGAGGGAGCGCACACAAAGAGCAGGAGATGAGGAAGAGGACAAGATGACACAGGAGAGGTACATCAATCCTAAATATTGATCAGAATACATATAGAGTTCTAGACTTGCAAATAATGACTAGATCTTTTAAATATAATGTGTCACAATAATAGTGTTAATTGTATTAAATCTAGATATTTAACTATACACTTTGCTGATGATCACAAATGACCAAGTATATTCTGTTTATATTCAATTCTATTATACAAAGAGTTGGGGGGGGGTGTATGTCCTGTATGGGTATATTAAGTCTATGGGGGAGAATCATCAAAACCTGTGTAGAGGAAGAGTGGAGCATCAGATCAGATCGCTTCTTTCAGTTTTTAGAGGCCTTTTTAAAATGAAAGAATCAATCTTATTGGTTTCTACGGGCAACAGGTCAACATTTCCTCTGCGCTGGTGTTGATAAATCTCCCCCTATATGTATAGTTTTCTATACTAAGAAAGTCAAAAGCACCTAAATGTCTAAAACACACCTATATGTTCAGTGTATGTGACCTACTAATGGGGGTGACAGGGAAGTAATGTAAGAGATGTCTGACCTTTAACATGACCTCCTGTTATAACCTAAAACAAGAAATTAGGCTGAAATAACGTATATTTCACTATTATAATGCTGGATTTCTTGTATGACTATTAGTACTGAATCATAAAAAGAAATGCATACATTGAATTTTCTTTAACATGATTGTCCCACAGAGCAAATTTGGTAAAATCAGATGTGTGCCCCATACATATATGTAAAGGGGTACAAAAATAATTTATATCCCTGTAGAGTTCTTCTCCCTCATGGATCTGATCCCCTAGTATCCTCTCTGAGCTGGAACCCTACCGTTGCCAGGCAACTTTCCCCCAATCCCCCTTGCTTATAAGCACAGTGGAAACAAACTGCCATTACCTTCAGGACACTGCAGTTGAACTGAGCATGTGTTAGGGAGCATTCACACCACGTTTTAGCTATACAGGGACCTGATTTGGCTGGGGGCAGTGAAAACCAGGTGCTCCCTTATCCCAGCCAGACCTGGCCCCCTTCTCATTCATTTGAATGATCTGACCAGAGTCAAACTGCGGTTTTCAGTTGGTTCAGAAAAACGGATATGGGGCAAAAATGAGCCGACCGGAGACATTGTTTGACTCCGGTTGGCTCATTTAAATGAATGAGAAGGGGTCCGGGACCGGCTGGGATATGGGAGCGCCCGGTTTTCACTCCCCCCAGCTGGATCCGGTCCCCATATAGCTAAAACGTGGTGTGAACCCACCCTTACCCCGACTTAGTGGGTCGTAACCAACAGTTATCAATACAATGCAGGTACATGGAGAATTAGTAATCTTATATCTCTCAAACAATATTGTAATCCTGGTACATTGAAATATGTTAAATGTCACATAATGCATTAGTATAGAACTTTTGTTTGTTGGTATTTCTTTTTTTAAATGAGACAACTTCTTTAACCCCTTAACCCCTTAAGGACTCAGCCCATTTTGGCCTTAAGGACTCAGACAATTTAATTTTTACGTTTTCATTTTTTCCTCCTCGCCTTCTAAAAATCATAACTCTTTTATATTTTCATCCACAGACTAGTATAAGGGCTTGTTTTTTGCGCGACCAGTTGTCCTTTGTAATGACATCACTCATTATATCATAAAATGTATGGCGCAACCAAAAAACACTATTTTTGTGGGGAAATTAAAACGAAAAACGCAATTTTGCTAATTTTGGAAGGTTTTGTTTTCACGCCGTACAATTTATGGTAAAAATGACGTGTGTTCTTTATTATGAGGGTCAATACGATTAAAATGATACCCATTATTATATACTTTTATATTATTGTTGCGCTTAAAAAAAATCACAAACTTTTTAACCAAATTAGTACTTTTATAATCCCTTTATTTTGATGACCTCTAACTTTTTTATTTTTCCGTATAAGCAGCGGTATGAAGGCTCATTTTTTGCGCCATGATCTGTACTTTTTTTTTATACCACATTTGCATATAAAAAACTTTTAATACATTTTTTATAATTTTTTTTAATAAAATGTATTAAAAAAGTAGGAATTTTGGACTTTTTTTATTTTTTTTCGTTCACGCCGTTCACCGTACGGGATCATTAACATTTTATTTTAATAGTTCGGACATTAACGCACGCGGCGATACCAAATATGTCTATAAAAAATGTTTTTTACGCTTTTTGGGGGTAAAATAGGAAAAAACGGACGTTTTACTTTTTTATTGGGGGAGGGGATTTTTCACTTTTTTTTTACTTTTACTTTAACATTTTTTTACATTTTTTTTTACACTTGAATAGTCCCCATAGGGGACTATTCATAGCAATACCATGATTGCTAATACTGATCTGTTCTATGTATAGGACATAGAACAGATCCGTATTATTGGTCATCTTCTGCTCTGGTCTGCTCGATCACAGACCAGAGCAGGAGACGCCGGGAGCCGCACGGAGGAAGGAGAGGGGACCTCCGTGCGGCGTTATGAATGATCGGATCCCCGCAGCAGCGCTGCGGGCGATCCGATCGTTCATTTAAATCGCGAACCGCCGCAGATGCCGGGATCTGTATTGGCGATCTCGCGGGCGTCGGCCATTGCCGGCGGGTCCCTGGCTGCGATTAGCAGCCGGGATCAGCCGCGCATGACACGGGCATCGCTCCGATGCCCGCGGTTATGCTTAGGACGTAAATGTACGTCCTGGTGCGTTAAGTACCACCTCACCAGGACGTACATTTACGTCCTGCGTCCTTAAGGGGTTAAGGACCCAGCCATTTTACACCTTAGGACCAGGCCATATTTTGCACATCTGACCACTGTCACTTTAAACATTAATAACTCTGGAATGCTTTTAGTTATCATTCTGATTCCGAGATTGTTTATTCGGGACATATTCTACTTTAACATAGTGGTAACATTTTGTGGTAACTTGCAACCTTTCTTGGGGAAAAATCCCAAAATGTGATGAAAAATTTGAAAATTTAGCATTTTTCTAACTTTGAAGCTCTCTGCTTGAAAGGAAAATGGATATTCCAAATATTTTTTTTATATTCACATATGCAATATGTCCACTTTATGTTTGCATCATAAAATTTACGTGTTTTCACTTTTGGAAGACACCAGAGGGCTTCAAAGTTCCAAACTCACTATTTTTCAGGGACCAGTTCAGGTTTGAAGTGGATTTGAAGGGTCTTCATCTTAGAAATACCCCACAAATGACCCCATTATAAAAACTGCACCCCCCAAAAGTATTCAAAATGACATTCAGTCAGCGTTTTAACCCTTTAGGTGTTTCACAGGAATAGCAGCAAAGGGAAGGAGAAAATTCACAATCTTCATTTTTTACACTCGCATGTTCTTGTAGACCCAATTTTTGAATTACCATATACCTCATATGTCTATGTAAAGTGTTCGGCGAGCGCAGTAGAGGGCTCAGAAGCGAAGAAGGGGGTTTTGGAGAGTACGTTTTTCTGAAATGGTTTTTGGGGGGCATGTTGCATTTAGGAAGCCCCTATGGTGCCAGAACAGCAAAAAAAAACAAAAACCACATACCATACCATTTTGGAAACTAGACCCCTTGAGGAGCGTAACAAGGAATTAAGTGAGCCTTAATACCCCACAGGTGTTTCACCACTTTTGCATATGTAAAAAAATAAATAAAAAATTCACTAAAATGTGTGTTTCCCCCCAAATTTCACATTTTTGCAAGGGTTAATAGCAGAAAATACCCCCCAAAATTTGTAACCCCATCTCTTCTGAGTATGGAGGTACCCCATAAGTTGACCTGAAGTGCACTACGGGTGAGAAGAGAAGGAGTCATATTTGGCTTTTTGAGAGCAAATTTTGCTCGGGGGGCATGTCGCATTTAGGAAGCCCCTATGGTGCCAGGACAGCAAAAGAAAAAACACATGGCATACCATTTTGGAAACTAGACCCCTTGAGGAATGTAACAAGGAATCAAGTGAGCCTTAATACCTCACAGGGGTTTCACGACTTTTGCAAACGTAAAAAAAAAAAAAAATCACTAAAATGTGTGTTTCCCCCCCAAAATTTCAAATTTTTGCAAGGGTTAACAGGGGAAGCCCCTATGGTGCAAGGACAGCAAAATAACCCCCACATAGCATACCATTTTGGAAACTAGACCCCTTGAGGAACATAACAAGGGGTACAGTGAGCATTTACCCCCCCCCCCCCCCACTGGTGTCTGTCAGATCTTTGGAACAGTGGGCTGTACAAAATGTTTTATTTGCACAGCCCACTGTTCCAAAGATCTGTCAGACACCAGTGGGGTGTAAATTCTCACCACACCCCTCATTACATTCCGTGAGGGGTGTAGTTTCCGAAATGGGGTCACATGTGGGGTTTTATTTTTTTTGCGTTTGTCAAAACCGCTGTAACAATCAGCCACCTCTGTGCAAATCACATCAAATGTACATGGTGCACTCTCCCTTCTGGGCCTTGTTGTGCGCCCCCATAACACTTTGCGCCCACATATGGGGTATCTCCGTAGTCGGGAGAAATTGCTTTACAAATTTTGGGGGGCTTTTTTCCCTTTTACCTCTTGTCAAAATGAAAAGTATAGGGCAACATCAGCATGTTAGTGTAAAAAATTTATTTTTTTAAACTAACATGCTGGTGTAGACCCCAGCTTCACCTTTTCATAAGGGGTGAAAGGAGAAAAAGCCCCCCAAAATTTGTTAGGCAATTTCTCCCGAGTACGGTGATACCCCATATGTGGCCCTAAACTGTTGCCTTGAAATACGACAGGGCTCCGAAGTGAGAGAGCGCCATGTGCATTTGAGGCCTGAATTAGGGATTCGCATAGGGGTGGACATAGGGGTATTCTACGCCAGTGATTCCCAAACAGGGTGCCTCCAGCTGTTGAAAAACTCCCAGCATGCTTGGACAGTCAACGGCTGTCTGGCAATACTGGGAGTTCTTGTTTTGCAACAGCTGGAGGCTCCATTTTGGAAACAGTGGCGCACCAGACGTTTTTCATTTTTATTGGGGAGGGGAGGTGGGGCTGTGTAGGGGTATGTGTATATGTAGTGTTTTTTTCTTTTTCTTTTATTTTGTGATAGTATAGTGTAGTGTAGTGTTTTTAGGGTACAGTCACATGGGCGAGGGATTACAGCGAGTTTCCCGCTGCGAGTTTGAGCTGCCGCGCAAAATTTGCTGCGTCGCAAACTTGCAGCCTGATACTCACTGTAAGCCCCCTGCCCATGTGAATGTACCCTGTACATTCACAGGGGGGCCTCCAGCTGTTGCAAAACTACAACTCCCAGCATGCACTGTCTATCAGTGCATGCTGGTAGGTATAGTTTTGCAACAGCTGGAGGCACACGGGTTGGGAAACACTGAGTTAGGAAACAGACAATGTTTCCCAACCAGTGTGCCTCCAGTTGTTGCAAAACCACTACCCCCAAACATTCTCAGGCATGCTGGAAGTAGATGTTCTGCAACATCTTGAGAGCCAGATGTTGCCGAACTACAACTCCCAGAATGCTTGGAGTTGTAGTTTTGCAACATCTGGAGGACTACAGTTTGTAGACCACTAATACAGTGGTTCCCAATCTGTGCCCTTCCAAATGTTGCAAAACTACAACTCCCAGTATGCCAAAACTGTCCAGGCATGCTGGGAGTTGTAGTTCTGCAACATCTGAAGGGCCAGATGTTACAGAACTACAACTCCCAGCATGCCTGGACAGTAATGGCATGCTGAGGATGTGTAGTTTTGCAACATCTGGAAGGGCACAGTGGTCTCCAAACTGTGGACCTCCAGCTGTTGCAAAACTGCAACTCCCAGCATGCCCAGGGCATTTGCCCTGGATGCCTGCTGAAGCATTTCAGCAGGCATCCGCTTCTGATCTCAGCCCGGCGCGCGGCAGGGCCCGGAAAACGCCAGGACGTACGGGGACGTCCTGGGTCCTTAAAGCCCAGGGTGCTGGGACGTCCCCGTACGTCCTGGGTCCTTAAGGGGCTAAAGGTGTACTCCGCCCATAGACATCTTATCCCCTATCCAAAACATTGTGGATGAGATGTCTGATCCTGGAGTGGGTCTGGCCACTGGGACCCCCCACGATATCTAGGCCGACTTTGCGGAATCTGTGGCAATCCATATCGCCAAACCACACCCCCTCTATTAATGTCTATGGGAGGGGGCGTGACGGCACAGAGATCGCGGGGGTTCCCAGTGGCAAGACACCTGCCATCAGACATCTTATTCCCTATCCTTTCTATAGCGGATAAGATGTTCAGGGGCAGAGTACCACTTTAAAGGGAATTTATCAACTCTATTTGCTCCAAAGAACTTCAGACCCTATTGTACCTTTTTTTTTTTTTAGCTGATAATAGTTGCCTAATTTGTAAAATCAGTGTTCAATTTTTCAGCCAAGTTCCAAAGAGGTGGGGTTAATCTGCTGAAGTGCCGAAGCTTGGCACACCTCCTCGGTTGCTCCCACCTCCCAGGCCCTCCTTGATTGATGTTCTGAGCCCGGTTTTTCAATCAAGAAGGAGCTGGAGGGGAGAGCAAGTAAGTGGATGTGCCGGGATGAGACACTTGAGCAGCTTAGATCAGCCTCCTTGCACCCTACATTTGTGTATTACACCTGAATATTAGACAATACTGGATTAAACTATGTGGAATGTTGATTTAGGGATCTATCCAATTGCTAGCAGGCCATGGACACAAGATTACATATAAGATAAGGTTATATGCCGACCAGGTATTATATTGTAGTTCCCAGCGATTTGAATCTAACTTTGAAGGGGAAGTGCCTTTAGGCACTTCCCCCTTCAAAGTTAGCGGGTCATGTAGAAATTTTTCTGTACCATGTCTATGACAATCATGGGTGCTTTTTGCCTTCCTTAGGTTGTAGGGCTATTGTTACCATTAAAATTGTCAGAACCCTAAAATAAACCCTAACAGACCCAACTAAACTAAGGAATACATGTTCATAGTTATTAAAAAGAGGAAACACACCCCTCAAGGAACATAACAAGGGGTACAGTGAGCCTTAACACACCACAGGTGTTTGATGACTTTTTGTAAAATTTGGATGAGTAAATAAAAAAAATAGGAGGAAATACGAGAAAATGCCCCTCAAAATTTGTAACCCCATTTCTTCTGGGTTTGGAAGTATCCCATGTATGGATGTAAAGTGCTCTGCGAGCAAACTACAATGATCAGAAGAGAAGAAGCGCCATTGGGCTTTTGGAGAGAGAATTCGTCTGGAATTCAAGTCAGGGGACATGTGCGTTTACAAAGCCCCCATGGTGCCAGAACAGTGGACCCCCCACATGTGACTCTATTTCGGAAACAACACCCCTCACAGAATGTAACAATGGGTGCAGTGAGCATTTACATACCACTGACGTTTGACAGACTTTTGGAACAGTGGGCTGTGCAAATAAAAACTTACATTTTTCATTTTCATGGACCCCTGTTCCAAAAATCTGTCAGACACCAGTAGGGCATAAATGCTCACTGCACCCCTTATTACATTCCATGAGGGGTGTAGTTTCCAAAATGGGGTCACATGTTGGGGGGGGGTTCCGCTGTTCTGGCACCATGGGGGCTTTGTAAACGCACATGGCCTTCAATTCCAGCCAAATTCTCTCTCCAAAAGTCCAATGGCGCTCCTTCTCTTCTGAGCCCTGTAGTGAGCCAGCAGAGCACTTTATGTCCACACATGGAGTTATTTAAATATTCAGAAGAAATGGTGATACAAATTATGGGGGGCTTTTTCTCAATTACCCCTTGTGAAAATGAAAAATTTGGGATAACATTAGAAATTAGAAATATTAGCAATAAATTCATCATAAAATATACTTACTGTTAAATACTTTAACTCAATATAAAATTAAAATAAAAACAATAAAAATTAATAAAATGTAAAAAATATATATAAAAAATATGTATATAAAAATCTAAAATCACTAACTAAAAAATAAAATACACAAAATACATAAAAAATACAAATAATAACATAAATATAACAAAAATAAAATATAGGTAAAGTGCGAGCTGATCAGCTACCACCGGACCATCCTCCCAAAACCAACGCACGGCAGGTGTATGGCAGCACCGAATGCAGAAACAAGGAAGAAATGCCAGCGAGGTAAAGCGGATCCCAGATTTATTAAATGGATAAAAACAGGAACGGTAAATACAGGGTTACGCGTTTCAGGCGTGTAACAGGACGCCCTTAGTCATACTAAAATATAAAATATAGCACCAATCACTAATAATAAATAGATTAAGATTATACAAGCAAGAACTTTCTGAATAAGATAACGTTTTTTCACTTCCATCTACTGTATATATATATGTGTATATATATATATATATATATATATATATATGTATAATTCCCTCTGCTTCCCTTCTCCCTTCCTTATTCCCCCCCCCCGCCCCTCCCTTGCAACTTACATGCTACTCAAGAAATCCATATCTTAGGACATCATATATCCCAGACTACCATAGCTTATTACATAACAAACAGAATAAATAGCAGTCTATACCGATTCACAGAATATAAATAAATAAAATATTTTTTTCTCCTATAAAATTGCATGAGTTACAAGATCATTTACATGAGAATATAATTACTCATGTTAATATCACACTTTTACATACTCCATGGTCTGCACTATGGATAATTTGGAACATACCCTACACAGTCTTAGTCCCATAACATGTGCAGTAGTACTCTAGAAGTGAAATACAGACAAAGTCCGAAGTCATGCGCACAGGTCCAGCAATATGTAGATATCGCGAGAAGTGAATCATCCATCATGAGGCTTGCGCATTGATTACCAATGTGTGGACATGCGTACCTACTGTGACATCACATGTAAACAAAGGTGGTGATAGGCGCAGAAAATAAACACATGCCAGACCATAACAAACTGTATGATTGGTTGCGATTTTTCGCAGGATTGGTACACAACAATAGCGGGACACAAGATTGTGATGTGCGGCCATCTGATTGGTGATAGCACGGCACAGGAAATGAACGCAATGTGAGATTATATAAAGCCTACCTTGCGTCCGGGGCACCATTAGCCTCAAAGCCCTTGACCAAGCTGGTTTATTCAGCGAAACGTCGAAGAGGCTAGCCATGTTTTAATACAGCGTGTGTTCACTGTTAGTAATGTTAATGCAGCATGCATACTCACCTACTAGTGCACAGATCATAGTGCACAATATATATTAATTGTTGAGCACTAACAGAAACTCAGTAGGTAGGAGAGGTTTTCCATTTCCATAAAAACTTCAGTGACACCGCCGATAATTTTAAACCGTGTGTTTCATAAGGGTAGCTTTTTAGTTTGTGAATTGAATAAAGTTTAAAAGTTTTAGGGGGGCTTCTAGTAAGGGTTTTCCCCAGAAGGGGTAGCCCCTTAAAGGTTGATATTGCACTATTACCCTGGAACCTTCAGGGATCCTTCTTTGTTTAATTCACTGACCATTGAAGGAAAGTAAACATTGCTGGTTAGCTCAATGGTGCTGATCGGGACCTCCGCGATAAAATCGTGGCGTCCCGAACAGCTTGCAGGACGCGAGGAGGATCCCTACCTGCCTCCTCGCTGTCCGATCGCCAAATGACTGCTCCATGCCTGAGATCCAGGCAGGAGCAGTTGAGTGGCAATAACACTGATCAATGCCATGCTAAAAGAAACAAAAAATAACACATACCCCAAACATTGCAAACACAAAACCCCCAAAAACCTGTCAATAGTCTCTGTCAACATGATCCTGGGAGGGAAAATACACTGCACTACAACAGAAATAAAAATCCCTATCATCTATATCTCAATGGGTTCCATCTTTTCTTTTGTTCTTTTTTCTAATGCGGTTTTATAATCCCTGAGACAAGTAGTTCTGGCCCTAGAGTGTTATATATATTAGCGTCTGTAGCATGTATAAGGGACATGTTATCATACCTGTGTCTTTTATAGGTGATTGATGCCCGGTGAGAAGGTGAAAGTGACCTATACCCCCGTCAGCTGCAGGAAAGGAACCAAGAGACAGGTAATTAATATTTATATTAATTACTGATAACAATCAGGCTAGATATAACATCTAGACCTGCAGAGATGTCATAGTCTCTACCTTATACATGAAGATATATGTGATTTTAATAAGTATATCGTCTATAGACAGCTTCTTATATAACAAAACTGTGTCTCAGGTACAGAGATTGGGAACATTTATGATTTCTAATATCTGTTTTTTATTTGTAGTAATCCCTTTTTCAATAGACTGACCGCAGATTTAAGACATAACTGTACTGTAAAGAAAAATCTATAAGTTAATGTAATAAATCACATACTATAACTGATTATTGCCATTTAAAACTATGAAAAATACATTATGTTGATTATAAAACAGAAATACAGAATGGAAACAACCGTCTGTGGCTCAAGCTCGACTGCCCCTTTCTTTGAGTGGCCCCTCAATGTTGTGGAAACGGGTGGAGGACATTGTCTCCATTAGAATGGGTCCCCCTACGATGCTTCGGCTGTTGATCTGAAGTGCATTCTGTGCTTTGGAACCTCGGGGGCAAACTGTATTTCTGTTATTAATTTTTAGTTTAGCAATTCCCACCGCAACATGGTTAACCTCTATCCTAAATTTCTGCACAAAATTGATAACAGACATTCCAAGAAATATTTTACCAAATAAAAATATATAAAATATTGATGAAACTGATGAATAATAATAACAACAAAAATAACAGTTTTTGATTAAAAAACAAAAAAACTAAAATAATTTATAAAATATTTTGCTCCTGCCCCCTTCCCCCAAAAATAAAAAAACATATATTACCCTTAAAATTTATGAATAAAGAAACAAAAAATAACACATACCCCAAACATTACAAACACAAAACCCCCAAAAACCTAACAATAGTCTCTGTCAACATCATCCTGGGAGGGATAATACACTGCACTGCAATAGAAATATAAATCCCTATCATCTATATCTCAATGGGTTCCATCTTTTCTTTTGTTCTTTTTTCTAATGCGGTTTTATAATCCCTGAGACAAGTAGTTCTGGCCCTAGAGTGTTAGATATATTAGCGTCTGTAGCATGTATAAGGGACATGTTATCATACCTGTGTCTTTTTATAGGTGATTGATGCCCAGTGAGAGGGTGAAAGGGACCTATACCCCCGTCAGCTGCAGGAAAGGAACAAAGAGACAGGTAATTAATATTTATATTAATTACTGATAACAATCAGGCTAGATACAACATCTAAACCTGCAAAGATGTCATAGTCTCTACCTTATACATGAAGATATATGTGTTTTTAATAAGTATATCGTCTATAGACAGCTTCTTATATAACACAACCATGTCTCAGGTACAGAGATTAGGAACATTTATGATTTCTAATATCTGTTTTTTATTTGTAGTAATCCCTTTTTCAATAGACTGACCGCAAATTTAAGACATAACTGTACTGTAAAGAAAAATCTATAAGTTAATGTAATAAATCCCATACTATAACTGATTATTGCCATTTAAAACTATGAAAAATACATTATGTTGATTATAAAACAGAAATACAGAATGGAGACAACCGTCTGTGGCTCAAGCTCGACTGCCCATTTCTTTGAGTGGCCCCTCAATGTTCTGGAAACGGGTGGAGGACATTGTCTCCATTAGAATGGGTCCCCCTAAGATGCTTCGGCTGTTGATCTGAAGTGCATTCTGTGCTTTGGAATCTCGGGGGCAAACTGCATTTCTGTTATTAATTTTTAGTTTAGCAATTCCCACCGCAACATGGTTAACCTCTATCCTAAATTTCTGCACAAAATTGATAAAAGACATTCCAAGAAATATTTTGCCAAATAAAAATATATAAAATATTGATGAAGTTGATGAATAATAATAACAACAAAAATAACAGTTTTTTATTAAAAAACAAATAAACAATAATAATTTATCAAATATTTTGCTCCTGCCCCCTTCCCCAAAAATAAAAAAACATATATTACCCTTAAAATTTATAAATAAAGAAACAAAAAATAACACATACCCCAAACATTGCAAACACAAAACCCCCAAAAACCTAACAATAGTGTCTGTCAACATCATCCTGGGAGGGATAATACACTGCACTACAATAGAAATAAAAATCCCTATCATCTATATCTCAATGGGTTCCATCTTTTCTTTTGTTCTTTTTTCTAATGCGGTTTTATAATCCCTGAGACAAGTAGTTCTGGCCCTAGAGTGTTAGATATATTAGTGTCTGTAGCATGTATAAGGGACATGTTATCATACCTGTGTCTTTTTATAGGTGATTGATGCCCGGTGAGAGGGTGAAAGGGACCTATACCCCCGTCAGCTGCAGGAAAGGAACAAAGAGACAGGTAATTAATATTTATATTAATTACTGATAACAATCAGGCTAGATACAACATCTAAACCTGCAAAGATGTCATAGTCTCTACCTTATACATGAAGATATATGTGTTTTTAATAAGTATATCGTCTATAGACAGCTTCTTATATAACACAACCATGTCTCAGGTACAGAGATTAGGAACATTTATGATTTCTAATATCTGTTTTTTATTTGTAGTAATCCCTTTTTCAATAGACCTACCGTAGATTTAAGACATAACTGTACTGTAAAGAAAAATCTATAAGTTAATGTAATAAATCACATACTATAACTGATTATTGCCATTTAAAACTATGAAAAATACATTATGTTGATTATAAAACAGAAATACAGAATGGAGACAACCGTCTGTGGCTCAAGCTCGACTGCCCATTTCTTTGAGTGGCCCCTCAATGTTCTGGAAACGGGTGGAGGACATTGTCTCCATTAGAATGGGTCCCCCTAAGATGCTTCGGCTGTTGATCTGAAGTGCATTCTGTGCTTTGGAATCTCGGGGGCAAACTGTATTTCTGTTATTAATTTTTAGTTTAGCAATTCCCACCGCAACATGGTTAACCTCTATCCTAAATTTCTGCACAAAATTGATAAAAGACATTCCAAGAAATATTTTGCCAAATAAAAATATATAAAATATTGATGAAGTTGATGAATAATAATAACAATAAAAATAACAGTTTTTTATTAAAAAACAAATAAACAATAATAATTTATCAAATATTTTGCTCCTGACCCCTTCCCCAAAAATAAAAAAACATATATTACCCTTAAAATTTATAAATAAAGAAACAAAAAATAACACATACCCCAAACATTGCAAATACAAAACCCCCAAAAACCTAACAATAGTGTCTGTCAACATCATCCTGGGAGGGATAATACACTGCACTACAATAGAAATAAAAATCCCTATCATCTATATCTCAATGGGTTCCATCTTTTCTTTTGTTCTTTTTTCTAATGCGGTTTTATAATCCCTGAGACAAGTAGTTCTGGCCCTAGAGTGTTATATATATTAGCGTCTGTAGCATGTATAAGGGACATGTCATCATACCTGTGTCTTTTTATAGGTGATTAATGCCTGGTGAGAGGGTGAAAGGGACCTATACCCCCGTCAGCTGCAGGAAAGGAACAAAGAGACAGGTAATTAATATTTATATTAATTACTGATAACAATCAGGCTAGATATAACATCTAGACCTGCAGAGATGTCATAGTCTCTACCTTATACATGAAGATATATGTGTTTTTAATAAGTATATCGTCTATAGACAGCTTCTTATATAACACAACTGTTTCTCAGGTACAGAGATTGGGAACATTTATGATTTCTAATATCTGTTTTTTATTTGTAGTAATCCCTTTTTCAATAGACTGACCGCAGATTTAAGACATAACTGTACTGTAAAGAAAAATCTATAAGTTAATGTAATAAATCCCATACTATAACTGATTATTGCCATTTAAAACTATGAAAAATACATTATGTTGATTATAAAACAGAAATACAGAATGGAAACAACCGTCTGTGGCTCAAGCTCGACTGCCCCTTTCTTTGAGTGGCCCCTCAATGTTGTGGAAACGTGTAGAGGACATTGTCTCCATTAGAATGGGTCCCCCTACGATGCTTCGGCTGTTGATCTGAAGTGCATTCTGTGCTTTGGAACCTCGGGGGCAAACTGTATTTCTGTTATTAATTTTTAGTTTAGCAATTCCCACCGCAACATGGTTAACCTCTATCCTAAATTTCTGCACAAAATTGATAACAAACATTCCAAGAAATATTTTACCAAATAAAAATATATAAAATATTGATGAAACTGATGAATAATAATAACAACAAAAATAACAGTTTTTGATTAAAAAACAAAAAAACTAAAATAATTTATAAAATATTTTGCTCCTGCCCCCTTCCCCCAAAAATAAAAAAACATATATTACCCTTAAAATTTATGAATAAAGAAACAAAAAATAACACATACCCCAAACATTACAAACACAAAACCCCCAAAAACCTAACAATAGTCTCTGTCAACATCATCCTGGGAGGGATAATACACTGCACTGCAATAGAAATATAAATCCCTATCATCTATATCTCAATGGGTTCCATCTTTTCTTTTGATCTTTTTTCTAATGCGGTTTTATAATCCCTGAGACAAGTAGTTCTGGCCCTAGAGTGTTAGATATATTAGCGTCTGTAGCATGTATAAGGGACATGTTATCATACCTGTGTCTTTTTATAGGTGATTGATGCCCGGTGAGAGGGTGAAAGGGACCTATACCTCCGTCAGCTGCAGGAAAGGAACAAAGAGACAGGTAATTAATATTTATATTAATTACTGATAACAATCAGGCTAGATACAACATCTAAACCTGCAAAGATGTCATAGTCTCTACCTTATACATGATGATATATGTGTTTTTAATAAGTATATCGTCTATAGACAGCTTCTTATATAACACAACCATGTCTCAGGTACAGAGATTAGGAACATTTATGATTTCTAATATCTGTTTTTTATTTGTAGTAATCCCTTTTTCAATAGACTGACCGCAAATTTAAGACATAACTGTACTGTAAAGAAAAATCTATAAGTTAATGTAATAAATCCCATACTATAACTGATTATTGCCATTTAAAACTATGAAAAATACATTATGTTGATTATAAAACAGAAATACAGAATGGAGACAACCGTCTGTGGCTCAAGCTCGACTGCCCATTTCTTTGAGTGGCCCCTCAATGTTCTGGAAACGGGTGGAGGACATTGTCTCCATTAGAATGGGTCCCCCTAAGATGCTTCGGCTGTTGATCTGAAGTGCATTCTGTGCTTTGGAATCTCGGGGGCAAACTGTATTTCTGTTATTAATTTTTAGTTTAGCAATTCCCACCGCAACATGGTTAACCTCTATCCTAAATTTCTGCACAAAATTGATAAAAGACATTCCAAGAAATATTTTGCCAAATAAAAATATATAAAATATTGATGAAGTTGATGAATAATAATAACAACAAAAATAACTGTTTTTTATTAAAAAACAAATAAACAATAATAATTTATCAAATATTTTGCTCCTGCCCCCTTCCCCAAAAATAAAAAAAACATATATTAAGCTTAAAATTTATAAATAAAGAAACAAAAAATAACACATACCCCAAACATTGCAAACACAAAACCCCCAAAAACCTAACAATAGTGTCTGTCAACATCATCCTGGGAGGGATAATACACTGCACTACAATAGAAATAAAAATCCCTATCATCTATATCTCAATGGGTTCCATCTTTTCTTTTGTTCTTTTTTCTAATGCGGTTTTATAATCCCTGAGACAAGTAGTTCTGGCCCTAGAGTGTTAGATATATTAGCGTCTGTAGCATGTATAAGGGACATGTTATCATACCTGTGTCTTTTTATAGGTGATTGATGCCCGGTGAAAGGGTGAAAGGGACCTATACCCCCGTCAGCTGCAGGAAAGGAACAAAGAGACAGGTAATTAATATTTATATTAATTACTGATAACAATCAGGCTAGATACAACATCTAAACCTGCAAAGATGTCATAGTCTCTACCTTATACATGAAGATATATGTGTTTTTAATAAGTATATCGTCTATAGACAGCTTCTTATATAACACAACCATGTCTCAGGTACAGAGATTAGGAACATTTATGATTTCTAATATCTGTTTTTTATTTGTAGTAATCCCTTTTTTAATAGACTGACCGCAAATTTAAGACATAACTGTACTGTAAAGAAAAATCTATAAGTTAATGTAATAAATCCCATACTATAACTGATTATTGCCATTTAAAACTATGAAAAATACATTATGTTGATTATAAAACAGAAATACAGAATGGAGACAACCGTCTGTGGCTCAAGCTCGACTGCCCATTTCTTTGAGTGGCCCCTCAATGTTCTGGAAACGGGTGGAGGACATTGTCTCCATTAGAATGGGTCCCCCTAAGATGCTTCGGCTGTTGATCTGAAGTGCATTCTGTGCTTTGGAATCTCGGGGGCAAACTGCATTTCTGTTATTAATTTTTAGTTTAGCAATTCCCACCGCAACATGGTTAACCTCTATCCTAAATTTCTGCACAAAATTGATAACAGACATTCCAAGAAATATTTTACCAAATAAAAATATATAAAATATTGATGAAGTTGATGAATAATAATAACAACAAAAATAACAGTTTTTTATTAAAAAACAAATAAACAATAATAATTTATAAAATATTTTGCTCCTGCCCCCTTCCCCCAAAAATAAAAAAACATATATTACCCTTAAAATTTATGAATAAAGAAACAAAAAATAACACATACCCCAAACATTACAAACACAAAACCCCCAAAAACCTAACAATAGTCTCTGTCAACATCATCCTGGGAGGGATAATACACTGCACTACAATAGAAATAAAAATCCCTATCATCTATATCTCAATGGGTTCCATCTTTTCTTTTGTTCTTTTTTCTAATGCGGTTTTATAATCCCTGAGACAAGTAGTTCTGGCCCTAGAGTGTTAGATATATTAGCGTCTGTAGCATGTATAAGGGACATGTTATCATACCTGTGTCTTTTTATAGGTGATTAATGCCTGGTGAGAGGGTGAAAGGGACCTATACCTCCGTCAGCTGCAGGAAAGGAACAAAGAGACAGGTAATTAATATTTATATTAATTACTGATAACAATCAGGCTAGATACAACATCTAAACCTGCAAAGATGTCACAGTCTCTACCTTATACATGAAGATATATGTGTTTTTAATAAGTATATCGTCTATAGACAGCTTCTTATATAACACATCCATGTGTCAGGTACAGAGATTAGGAACATTTATGATTTCTAATATCTGTTTTTTATTTGTAGTAATCCCTTTTTCAATAGACCTACCGTAGATTTAAGACATAACTGTACTGTAAAGAAAAATCTATAAGTTAATGTAATAAATCACATACTATAACTGATTATTGCCATTTAAAACTATGAAAAATACATTATGTTGATTATAAAACAGAAATACAGAATGGAGACAACCGTCTGTGGCTCAAGCTCGACTGCCCATTTCTTTGAGTGGCCCCTCAATGTTCTGGAAACGGGTGGAGGACATTGTCTCCATTAGAATGGGTCCCCCTAAGATGCTTCGGCTGTTGATCTGAAGTGCATTCTGTGCTTTGGAATCTCGGGGGCAAACTGTATTTCTGTTATTAATTTTTAGTTTAGCAATTCCCACCGCAACATGGTTAACCTCTATCCTAAATTTCTGCACAAAATTGATAAAAGACATTCCAAGAAATATTTTGCCAAATAAAAATATATAAAATATTGATGAAGTTGATGAATAATAATAACAATAAAAATAACAGTTTTTTATTAAAAAACAAATAAACAATAATAATTTATCAAATATTTTGCTCCTGACCCCTTCCCCAAAAATAAAAAAACATATATTACCCTTAAAATTTATAAATAAAGAAACAAAAAATAACACATACCCCAAACATTGCAAATACAAAACCCCCAAAAACCTAACAATAGTGTCTGTCAACATCATCCTGGGAGGGATAATACACTGCACTACAATAGAAATAAAAATCCCTATCATCTATATCTCAATGGGTTCCATCTTTTCTTTTGTTCTTTTTTCTAATGCGGTTTTATAATCCCTGAGACAAGTAGTTCTGGCCCTAGAGTGTTATATATATTAGCGTCTGTAGCATGTATAAGGGACATGTCATCATACCTGTGTCTTTTTATAGGTGATTAATGCCTGGTGAGAGGGTGAAAGGGACCTATACCCCCGTCAGCTGCAGGAAAGGAACAAAGAGACAGGTAATTAATATTTATATTAATTACTGATAACAATCAGGCTAGATATAACATCTAGACCTGCAGAGATGTCATAGTCTCTACCTTATACATGAAGATATATGTGTTTTTAATAAGTATATCGTCTATAGACAGCTTCTTATATAACACAACTGTTTCTCAGGTACAGAGATTGGGAACATTTATGATTTCTAATATCTGTTTTTTATTTGTAGTAATCCCTTTTTCAATAGACTGACCGCAGATTTAAGACATAACTGTACTGTAAAGAAAAATCTATAAGTTAATGTAATAAATCACATACTATAACTGATTATTGCCATTTAAAACTATGAAAAATACATTATGTTGATTATAAAACAGAAATACAGAATGGAAACAACCGTCTGTGGCTCAAGCTCGACTGCCCCTTTCTTTGAGTGGCCCCTCAATGTTGTGGAAACGTGTAGAGGACATTGTCTCCATTAGAATGGGTCCCCCTACGATGCTTCGGCTGTTGATCTGAAGTGCATTCTGTGCTTTGGAACCTCGGGGGCAAACTGTATTTCTGTTATTAATTTTTAGTTTAGCAATTCCCACCGCAACATGGTTAACCTCTATCCTAAATTTCTGCACAAAATTGATAACAAACATTCCAAGAAATATTTTACCAAATAAAAATATATAAAATATTGATGAAACTGATGAATAATAATAACAACAAAAATAACAGTTTTTGATTAAAAAACAAAAAAACTAAAATAATTTATAAAATATTTTGCTCCTGCCCCCTTCCCCCAAAAATAAAAAAACATATATTACCCTTAAAATTTATGAATAAAGAAACAAAAAATAACACATACCCCAAACATTACAAACACAAAACCCCCAAAAACCTAACAATAGTCTCTGTCAACATCATCCTGGGAGGGATAATACACTGCACTGCAATAGAAATATAAATCCCTATCATCTATATCTCAATGGGTTCCATCTTTTCTTTTGATCTTTTTTCTAATGCGGTTTTATAATCCCTGAGACAAGTAGTTCTGGCCCTAGAGTGTTAGATATATTAGCGTCTGTAGCATGTATAAGGGACATGTTATCATACCTGTGTCTTTTTATAGGTGATTGATGCCCGGTGAGAGGGTGAAAGGGACCTATACCTCCGTCAGCTGCAGGAAAGGAACAAAGAGACAGGTAATTAATATTTATATTAATTACTGATAACAATCAGGCTAGATACAACATCTAAACCTGCAAAGATGTCATAGTCTCTACCTTATACATGATGATATATGTGTTTTTAATAAGTATATCGTCTATAGACAGCTTCTTATATAACACAACCATGTCTCAGGTACAGAGATTAGGAACATTTATGATTTCTAATATCTGTTTTTTATTTGTAGTAATCCCTTTTTCAATAGACTGACCGCAAATTTAAGACATAACTGTACTGTAAAGAAAAATCTATAAGTTAATGTAATAAATCCCATACTATAACTGATTATTGCCATTTAAAACTATGAAAAATACATTATGTTGATTATAAAACAGAAATACAGAATGGAGACAACCGTCTGTGGCTCAAGCTCGACTGCCCATTTCTTTGAGTGGCCCCTCAATGTTCTGGAAACGGGTGGAGGACATTGTCTCCATTAGAATGGGTCCCCCTAAGATGCTTCGGCTGTTGATCTGAAGTGCATTCTGTGCTTTGGAATCTCGGGGGCAAACTGTATTTCTGTTATTAATTTTTAGTTTAGCAATTCCCACCGCAACATGGTTAACCTCTATCCTAAATTTCTGCACAAAATTGATAAAAGACATTCCAAGAAATATTTTGCCAAATAAAAATATATAAAATATTGATGAAGTTGATGAATAATAATAACAACAAAAATAACTGTTTTTTATTAAAAAACAAATAAACAATAATAATTTATCAAATATTTTGCTCCTGCCCCCTTCCCCAAAAATAAAAAAAACATATATTAAGCTTAAAATTTATAAATAAAGAAACAAAAAATAACACATACCCCAAACATTGCAAACACAAAACCCCCAAAAACCTAACAATAGTGTCTGTCAACATCATCCTGGGAGGGATAATACACTGCACTACAATAGAAATAAAAATCCCTATCATCCATATCTCAATGGGTTCCATCTTTTCTTTTGTTCTTTTTTCTAATGCGGTTTTATAATCCCTGAGACAAGTAGTTCTGGCCCTAGAGTGTTAGATATATTAGCGTCTGTAGCATGTATAAGGGACATGTTATCATACCTGTGTCTTTTTATAGGTGATTGATGCCCGGTGAAAGGGTGAAAGGGACCTATACCCCCGTCAGCTGCAGGAAAGGAACAAAGAGACAGGTAATTAATATTTATATTAATTACTGATAACAATCAGGCTAGATACAACATCTAAACCTGCAAAGATGTCATAGTCTCTACCTTATACATGAAGATATATGTGTTTTTAATAAGTATATCGTCTATAGACAGCTTCTTATATAACACAACCATGTCTCAGGTACAGAGATTAGGAACATTTATGATTTCTAATATCTGTTTTTTATTTGTAGTAATCCCTTTTTTAATAGACTGACCGCAAATTTAAGACATAACTGTACTGTAAAGAAAAATCTATAAGTTAATGTAATAAATCCCATACTATAACTGATTATTGCCATTTAAAACTATGAAAAATACATTATGTTGATTATAAAACAGAAATACAGAATGGAGACAACCGTCTGTGGCTCAAGCTCGACTGCCCATTTCTTTGAGTGGCCCCTCAATGTTCTGGAAACGGGTGGAGGACATTGTCTCCATTAGAATGGGTCCCCCTAAGATGCTTCGGCTGTTGATCTGAAGTGCATTCTGTGCTTTGGAATCTCGGGGGCAAACTGCATTTCTGTTATTAATTTTTAGTTTAGCAATTCCCACCGCAACATGGTTAACCTCTATCCTAAATTTCTGCACAAAATTGATAACAGACATTCCAAGAAATATTTTACCAAATAAAAATATATAAAATATTGATGAAGTTGATGAATAATAATAACAACAAAAATAACAGTTTTTTATTAAAAAACAAATAAACAATAATAATTTATAAAATATTTTGCTCCTGCCCCCTTCCCCCAAAAATAAAAAAACATATATTACCCTTAAAATTTATGAATAAAGAAACAAAAAATAACACATACCCCAAACATTACAAACACAAAACCCCCAAAAACCTAACAATAGTCTCTGTCAACATCATCCTGGGAGGGATAATACACTGCACTACAATAGAAATAAAAATCCCTATCATCTATATCTCAATGGGTTCCATCTTTTCTTTTGTTCTTTTTTCTAATGCGGTTTTATAATCCCTGAGACAAGTAGTTCTGGCCCTAGAGTGTTAGATATATTAGCGTCTGTAGCATGTATAAGGGACATGTTATCATACCTGTGTCTTTTTATAGGTGATTAATGCCTGGTGAGAGGGTGAAAGGGACCTATACCTCCGTCAGCTGCAGGAAAGGAACAAAGAGACAGGTAATTAATATTTATATTAATTACTGATAACAATCAGGCTAGATACAACATCTAAACCTGCAAAGATGTCACAGTCTCTACCTTATACATGAAGATATATGTGTTTTTAATAAGTATATCGTCTATAGACAGCTTCTTATATAACACATCCATGTGTCAGGTACAGAGATTAGGAACATTTATGATTTCTAATATCTGTTTTTTATTTGTAGTAATCCCTTTTTCAATAGACTGACCGCAAATTTAAGACATAACTGTACTGTAAAGAAAAATCTATAAGTTAATGTAATAAATCACATACTATAACTGATTATTGCCATTTAAAACTATGAAAAATACATTATGTTGATTATAAAACAGAAATACAGAATGGAGACAACCGTCTGTGGCTCAAGCTCGACTGCCCATTTCTTTGAGTGGCCCCTCAATGTTCTGGAAACGGGTGGAGGACATTGTCTCCATTAGAATGGGTCCCCCTAAGATGCTTCGGCTGTTGATCTGAAGTGCATTCTGTGCTTTGGAATCTCGGGGGCAAACTGTATTTCTGTTATTAATTTTTAGTTTAGCAATTTCCACCGCAACATGGTTAACCTCTATCCTAAATTTCTGCACAAAATTGATAAAAGACATTCCAAGAAATATTTTGCCAAATAAAAATATATAAAATATTGATGAAGTTGATGAATAATAATAACAACAAAAATAACAGTTTTTTATTAAAAAACAAATAAACAATAATAATTTATCAAATATTTTGCTCCTGCCCCCTTCCCCAAAAATAAAAAAACATATATTACCCTTAAAATTTATAAATAAAGAAACAAAAAATAACACATACCCCAAACATTGCAAACACAAAACCCCCAAAAACCTAACAATAGTGTCTGTCAACATCACCCTGGGAGGGATAATACACTGCACTACAATAGAAATAAAAATCCCTATCATCTATATCTCAATGGGTTCCATCTTTTCTTTTGTTCTTTTTTCTAATGCGGTTTTATAATCCCTGAGACAAGTAGTTCTGGCCCTAGAGTGTTATATATATTAGCGTCTGTAGCATGTATAAGGGACATGTTATCATACCTGTGTCTCTTTATAGGTGATTAATGCCCGGTGAGAGGGTGAAAGGGACCTATACCCCCGTCAGCAGCAGGAAAGGAACAAAGAGACAGGTAATTAATATTTATATTAATTACTGATAACAATCAGGCTAGATATAACATCTAGACCTGCAAAGATGTCATAGTCTCTACCTTATACATGAAGATATATGTGTTTTTAATAAGTATATCGTCTATAGACAGCTTCTTATATAACACAACTGTGTCTTAGGTACAGAGATTGGGAACATTTATGATTTCTAATATCTGTTTTTTATTTGTAGTAATCCCTTTTTCAATAGACTGACCGCAGATTTAAGACATAACTGTACTGTAAAGAAAAATCTATAAGTTAATGTAATAAATCACATACTATAACTGAATATTGCCATTTAAAACTATGAAAAATACATTATGTTGATTATAAAACAGAAATACAGAATGGAAACAACCGTCTGTGGCTCAAGCTCGACTGCCCCTTTCTTTGAGTGGCCCCTCAATGTTGTGGAAACGGGTGGAGGACATTGTCTCCATTAAAATGGGTCCCCCTACGATGCTTCGGCTGTTGATCTGAAGTGCATTCTGTGCTTTGGAACCTCGGGGGCAAACTGTATTTCTGTTATTAATTTTTAGTTTAGCAATTCCCACCGCAACATGGTTAACCTCTATCCGAAATTTCTGCACAAAATTGATAACAGACATTCCAAGAAATATTTTGCCAAATAAAAATATATAAAATATTGATGAAATTGATGAATAATAATAACAGCAAAAATAACAGTTTTTGATTAAAAAACAAAAAAACTAAAATAATTTATAAAATATTTTGCTCCTGCCCCCTTCCCCCAAAAATAAAAAAAACATATATTACCCTTAAAATTTATGAATAAAGAAACAAAAAATAACACATACCCCAAACATTACAAACACAAAACCCCCAAAAACCTAACAATAGTCTCTGTCAACATCATCCTGGGAGGGATAATACACTGCACTGCAATAGAAATATAAATCCCTATCATCTATATCTCAATGGGTTCCATCTTTTCTTTTGTTCTTTTTTCTAATGCGGTTTTATAATCCCTGAGACAAGTAGTTCTGGCCCTAGAGTGTTAGATATATTAGCGTCTGTAGCATGTATAAGGGACATGTTATCATACCTGTGTCTTTTTATAGGTGATCGATTCCCGGTGAGAGGGTGAAAGGGACCTATACCCCCGTCAGCTGCAGGAAAGGAACAAAGAGACAGGTAATTAATATTTATATTAATTACTGATAACAATCAGGCTAGATACAACATCTAAACCTGCAAAGATGTCATAGTCTCTACCATATACATGAAGATATATGTGTTTTTAATAAGTATATCGTCTATAGACAGCTTCTTATATAACACAACCATGTCTCAGGTACAGAGATTAGGAACATTTATGATTTCTAATATCTGTTTTTTATTTGTAGTAATCCCTTTTTCAATAGACTGACCGCAAATTTAAGACATAACTGTACTGTAAAGAAAAATCTATAAGTTAATGTAATAAATCACATATTATAACTGATTATTGCCATTTAAAACTATGAAAAATACATTATGTTGATTATAAAACAGAAATACAGAATGGAGACAACCGTCTGTGGCTCAAGCTCGACTGCCCATTTCTTTGAGTGGCCCCTCAATGTTCTGGAAACGGGTGGAGGACATTGTCTCCATTAGAATGGGTCCCCCTAAGATGCTTCGGCTGTTGATCTGAAGTGCATTCTGTGCTTTGGAATCTCGGGGGCAAACTGTATTTCTGTTATTAATTTTTAGTTTAGCAATTCCCACCGCAACATGGTTAACCTCTATCCTAAATTTCTGCACAAAATTGATAAAAGACATTCCAAGAAATATTTTGCCAAATAAAAATATATAAAATATTGATGAAGTTGATGAATAATAATAACAACAAAAATAACAGTTTTTGATTAAAAAACAAATAAACAATAATAATTTATCAAATATTTTGCTCCTGCCCCCTTCCCCAAAAATAAAAAAACATATATTACCCTTAAAATTTATGAATAAAGAAACAAAAAATAACACATACCCCAAACATTGCAAACACAAAACCCCCAAAAACCTAACAATAGTCTCTGTCAACATCATCCTGGGAGGGATAATACACTGCACTACAATAGAAATAAAAATCCCTATCATCTATACCTCAATGGGTTCCATCTTTTCTTTTGTTCTTTTTTCTAATGCGGTTTTATAATCCCTGAGACAAGTAGTTCTGGCCCTAGAGTGTTATATATATTAGCGTCTGTAGCATGTATAAGGGACATGTTATCATACCTGTGTCTTTTTATAGGTGATTAATGCCCGGTGAGAGGGTGAAAGGGACCTATACCCCCGTCAGCTGCAGGAAAGGAACAAAGAGACAGGTCATTAATATTTATATTGATTACTGATAACAATCAGGCTAGATATAACATCTATACCTGCAGAGATGTCATAGTCTCTACCTTATACATTAAGATATATGTGTTTTTAATAAGTATATCGTCTATAGACAGCTTCTTATATAACACAACTGTGTCTCAGGTACAGAGATTAGGAACATTTATGTTTTCTAATATCTGTTTTTTATTTGTAGTCATCCCTTTTTCAATAGACTGACCGCAGATTTAAGACATAACTGTACTGTAAAGAAAAATCTATAAGTTAATGTAATAAATCACATACTATAACTGATTATTGCCATTTAAAACTATGAAAAATACATTATGTTGATTATAAAACAGAAATACAGAATGGAAACAACCGTCTGTGGCTCAAGCTCGACTGCCCCTTTCTTTGAGTGGCCACTCAATGTTGTGGAAACGGGTGGAGGACATTGTCTCCATTAGAATGGGTCCCCTTACGATGCTTCGGCTGTTGATCTGAAGTGCATTCTGTGCTTTGGAACCTCGGGGGCAAACTGTATTTCTGTTATTAATTTTTAGTTTAGCAATTCCCGACGCAACATGGTTAACCTCTATCCGAAATTTCTGCACAAAATTGATAACAGACATTCCAAGAAATATTTTGCCAAATAAAAATATATAAAATATTGATGAAATTGATGAATAATAATAATAACAACAAAAATAACAGTTTTTGATTAAAAAACAAAAAAACTAAAATAATTTATAAAATATTTTGCTCCTGCCCCCTTCCCCCAAAAATAAAAAAACATATATTACCCTTAAAATTTATGAATAAAGAAACAAAAAATAACACATACCCCAAACATTGCAAACACAAAACCCACAAAAACCTAACAATAGTCTCTGTCAACATCATCCTGGGAGGGATAATACACTGCACTGCAATAGAAATAAAAATCCCTATCATCTATATCTCAATGGGTTCCATCTTTTCTTTTGTTCTTTTTTCTAATGCGGTTTTATAATCCCTGAGACAAGTAGTTCTGGCCCTAGAGTGTTATATATATTAGCGTCTGTAGCATGTATAAGGGACATGTTATCATACCTGTGTCTTTTTATAGGTGATTAATGCCCGGTGAGAGGGTGAAAGGGACCTATACCCCCGTCAGCTGCAGGAAAGGAACAAAGAGACAGGTAATTAATATTTATATTAATTACTGATAACAATCAGGCTAGATACAACATCTAAATCTGCAAAGATGTCATAGTCTCTACCTTATACATGAAGATATATGTGTTTTTAATAAGTATATCGTCTATAGACAGCTTCTTATATAACACAACTGTGTCTCAGGTACAGAGATTAGGAACATTTATGTTTTCTAATATCTGTTTTTTATTTGTAGTAATCCCTTTTTCAATAGACTGACCGCAGATTTAAGACATAACTGTACTGTAAAGAAAAATCTATAAGTTAATGTAATAAATCACATACTATAACTGATTATTGCCATTTAAAACTATGAAAAATACATTATGTTGATTATAAAACAGAAATACAGAATGGAAACAACCGTCTGTGGCTCAAGCTCGACTGCCCCTTTCTTTGAGTGGCCACTCAATGTTGTGGAAACGGGTGGAGGACATTGTCTCCATTAGAATGGGTCCCCTTACGATGCTTCGGCTGTTGATCTGAAGTGCATTCTGTGCTTTGGAACCTCGGGGGCAAACTGTATTTCTGTTATTAATTTTTAGTTTAGCAATTCCCGACGCAACATGGTTAACCTCTATCCGAAATTTCTGCACAAAATTGATAACAGACATTCCAAGAAATATTTTGCCAAATAAAAATATATAAAATATTGATGAAATTGATGAATAATAATAATAACAACAAAAATAACAGTTTTTGATTAAAAAACAAAAAAACTAAAATAATTTATAAAATATTTTGCTCCTGCCCCCTTCCCCCAAAAATAAAAAAACATATATTACCCTTAAAATTTATGAATAAAGAAACAAAAAATAACACATACCCCAAACATTGCAAACACAAAACCCCCAAAAACCTAACAATAGTCTCTGTCAACATCATCCTGGGAGGGATAATACACTGCACTGCAATAGAAATAAAAATCCCTATCATCTATATCTCAATGGGTTCCATCTTTTATTTTGTTCTTTTTTCTAATGCGGTTTTATAATCCCTGAGACAAGTAGTTCTGGCCCTAGAGTGTTATATATATTAGCGTCTGTAGCATGTATAAGGGACATGTTATCATACCTGTGTCTTTTTATAGGTGATTAATGCCCGGTGAGAGGGTGAAAGGGACCTATACCCCCGTCAGCTGCAGGAAAGGAACAAAGAGACAGGTAATTAATATTTATATTAATTACTGATAACAATCAGGCTAGATACAACATCTAAATCTGCAAAGATGTCATAGTCTCTACCTTATACATGAAGATATATGTGTTTTTAATAAGTATATCGTCTATAGACAGCTTCTTATATAACACAACTGTGTCTCAGGTACAGAGATTAGGAACATTTATGTTTTCTAATATCTGTTTTTTATTTGTAGTAATCCCTTTTTCAATAGACTGACCGCAGATTTAAGACATAACTGTACTGTAAAGAAAAATCTATAAGTTAATGTAATAAATCACATACTATAACTGATTATTGCCATTTAAAACTATGAAAAATACATTATGTTGATTATAAAACAGAAATATAGAATGGAAACAACCGTCTGTGGCTCAAGCTCGACTGCCCCTTTCTTTGAGTGGCCCCTCAATGTTGTGGAAACGGGTGGGGGACATTGTCTCCATTAGAATGGGTCCCCCTACGATGCTTCGGCTGTTGATCTGAAGTGCATTCTGTGCTTTGGAACCTCGTGGGCAAACTGTATTTCTGTTATTAATTTTTAGTTTAGCAATTCCCGACGCAACATGGTTAACCTCTATCCGAAATTTCTGCACAAAATTGATAAAAGACATTCCAAGAAATATTTTGCCATATAAAAATATATAAAATATTGATGAAATTGATGAATAAAAATAATAACAACAAAAATAACAGTTTTTGATTAAAAAACAAAAAAACTAAAATAATTTATAAAATATTTTGCTCCTGCCCCCTTCCCCCAAAAATAAAAAAAACATATGTAACCCTTAAAATTTATGAATAAAGAAACAAAAAATAACACATACCCCAAACATTGCAAACACAAAACCCCCAAAAACCTAACAATAGTCTCTGTCAACATCATCCTGGGAGGGATAATACACTGCACTGCAATAGAAATAAAAATCCCTATCATCTATATCTCAATGGGTTCCATCTTTTCTTTTGTTCTTTTTTCTAATGCGGTTTTATAATCCCTGAGACAAGTAGTTCTGGCCCTAGAGTGTTATATATATTAGCGTCTGTAGCATGTATAAGGGACATGTTATCATACCTGTGTCTTTTTATAGGTGATTGATGCCCGGTGAGAGGGTGAAAGGGACCTATACCCCCGTCAGCTGCAGGAAAGGAACAAAGAGACAGGTAATTAATATTTATATTAATTACTGATAACAATCAGGCTAGATACAACATCTAAACCTGCAAAGATGTCATAGTCTCTAACAAAAAATAACACATACCCCAAACATTGCAAACACAAAACGCCCAAAAACCTAACAATAGTATTTGTCAACACAGGGGCGGACACAGACAGCAGAGGGCCCCTGTGCAAAGAATGTGCCTGCCCCCCCCCTCCCCACCACCACCAGCACTGTGCCCCCTCATGTACCTAGACCCCACCGGAGTGCCTCCACTTACCCCGCCCGTGTAGTGTCGCCACTTGCCTTGTCCACCACAGGTGGATGGAACGGCTCCTGAGGTGGGCTCCGGGTGGCCCCTGTCCCTCTCAGTGTGCGGACCAGGCCCCATGAGTACTCCCCTGAGTCAGCCTGACCCTTATCTAGCTGGCAGGCAGAGGGCAGTGCTCCCCTTTACACTCGCACCCCTTGACTTAGTACGACACCCCTTGACACCCCCTGGTTCCTTGGCTCCTTAGTAATAGAAGTGACTTACAGGCAGGGCCAGACTGGGACCAAAAATGGGCCCAGGCATTTTAAAATAAACAACCCATTTTTATAGTGGGGGTCTGACTCATGGGACCCCCACCAATCACCTTGGTTCAAGTGGCTGCCCAGATGTTGGAAAGCTGCAACTCCCATCATGTCTGAAGTGACTACAGCTGATGGGACAGTCAGGAGACTACACAATGATATCAGTGACTACATCTCTGATGGGACAGTTAGGAAAATACACAATGATATCACTGACCTGAGTGACGTCTTTTCTGTTGTCTTTATTTTTTTTTCTTCATCTGGTCCAGACACCAGGATTTCTTCCATCTTCTCTGCAGAGTCTGACACCTGGACATCATTGGTTCCTTAATTTGTCAGTAGATCCTCATCCTCTGTATGATGACAATAATCATTATAACCTTGCCAAATACTGTACCACCTGAATATAATACTGCCAACCACTGTACCCCCTGAATAATGCCAACCACTGTACCCCTGAATATAATACTGCTAACCACTGTACCCCTGAATATAATACTGCCAAATACTGTACCCCTGAATATAATACTGCCAACCACTGTACTCTATTAATATAATACTGCCAACCACTGTACTCCATTAATATAATACTGCCAACCACTGTACTCCATGAATATAATACTGACAAATACTCTACCAACCACTGAATCATCCCATACACCCCACGCACTCCATCCTCAGTCTCCTCATCACCCCATATACCCCACACACCCCATCCTCAGTCTCCTCATCACCCCATACACCCCACACACCCCATCCTCAGTCTCCTCATCACCCCATGCACTCCATCCTCAGTCTCCTCATCACCCCACGCACCCCATCCTCAGTCTCATCATCACCACATGCACTCCATCCTCAGTCTCCTCATCACCCCATACACCCCATGCACTCCATCCTCAGTCTCCTCATCACCCCATGCACTCCATCCTCAGTCTCCTCATCACCCCATGCACTCCATCCTCAGTCTCCTCATCACCCCATACACCCCATGCACTCCATCCTCAGTCTCCTCATCACCCCATGCACTCCATCCTCAGTCTCCTCATCACCCCCATACACCCCACGCACTCCATCCTCAGTCTCCTCATCACCCCATATACCTTAAGCACCTCATCATTATTACACAGCTGACACACCCACATCAGGGCTGCCGTCAGAAATGTTGGGGCCCCTTACACAGGTCAAGGCCTCCTTCAACCCCTCCCCGCCCCCAAGTAATTTTTAGATTGCATATACTTATCAATGCTGTGCCATAGCACAGAATTGATCAGTGTTATTGGCGCTACCTTACTACAGGCTGTTGAAGCTTTCTGCACTAAAAGATGCACAGATCAGACGAGCCGGAGGCAGATAGGTACCCTCCGCTGAGTTGATCGGGACACCACAATTTTGCTGTGGTCCTGATCAGCTCCTCTGGGCTATCTGGCAACCTATTTTCATACTTTTAGATGCTGCAATGAACTTTGATTGTGGCATCTAATGTGGTTAATGCTGGACATCACCCTGATTGGTGAACTCTGGCATTAGCCACATGTCCCAGCTCTAACCAACCGGTTATGAAGCACAGAGCTGGAGGGGGGCAGGACGTACATTTACACCCTGCAACCTTAAGGAAATACACATATACAGCCTCATATGCGTACACAGCCTCTATATACTCATACACAGCGCCAATACACACATATAGTCATGGCCGTAAATGTTGGCACCCCTGAAATTTTTCTATAAAATTCTCACAGAACAGGATTGCAGTAACACATGTTTTGCTATACACATGTTTATTCCCTTTGTGTGTATTGGAACTAACCCCCAAAAAAGGGAGGAAAAAAGCAAATTGGACATAATGTCATACTTTAATGTCACAAATTATTGGAACCCTTTCAAAATTGTGGATAAATAAGATTGTTTCAAGCATGTGATGTTCCTTTAAACTCACCTGGGGCAAGTAACAGGTGTGGGCAATATCAATATCACACCTGAAAGCAGATAAAAAGGAGAGAAGTTCACTTAGTCTTTGCATTGTGTGTCTGTGTGTGCCACACTAAGCATGGACAACAGAAAGAGGAGAAGAACTGTCTGAGGACTTGAGAACCAAAATCGTGGAAAAATATCAACAATCTAAAGGTTACAAATCCATCTCCAGAGATCTAGATTTTCCTTTGTCCACAGTGCGCAACATTATCAAGAAGTTTACAACCCATGGCACTGTAGATAATCTCCCTGGGCATGGATGGAAGAGAAAAATTAATTAAAGGTGTAAACGCAGGATAGTTCCGGATGGTGGATAAGCAGACCCAAACAAGTTCCAAAGATATTCAAGCTGTCCTGCAGGCTCAGGGAGCATCAGAGTCAGCGCGAACTATCAGTCGACATTTAAATGAAATGAAACGCTATGGAGGGGACCCAGGAGGACCCCACTGCTGACACTGAGACATAAAAAAGCAAGACTACATTTTGCCAAAATGAACTTGATTAACCAAAATCCTTCTGGGAAAACGTCTTGTGGACAGATGAGACCAAGATAGAGCTTTTTGGTTAAGCACATCATTCTACTGTTTACCGAAAACGGAATGAGGCCTACAAAGAAAAGAGCACAGTACCTACAGTGACATATGGTGGAGGTCAATGATGTTTTGGGGTTGTTTTGCTGCCTCTGGCACTGGGGGCCTTGAATGTGTACAAGACATCATGAAATCTGAGGATTATCAACAGATTTTGGGTCGCACTGTACAGCCCAGTGTCAGAAAGCTGGGTCTGCGTCCGAGATCTTGGGTCTTCCAGCAGGACAATGACCCCAAACATACGTCAAAAAGCCCCCAGAAATTGATGGCAACAAAGCGCTGGAGAGTTCTGAAGTGGCCAGCAATGAGTCCAGATCTAAATATCATTGAACACCTGTGGAGAGATCCTTAAATTACTGTTGGGAAAAGGCGCCTCTTCCAATAAGAGACCTGGAGCAGTTTGCAAAGGAAGAGTGGTCCAACACTCCGGCTGTGAGGTGTAAGAAGCTTATTGATGGTTATAGGAAGACACTGATTTCAGTTATTTTTTCCAAAGGGTGTGCGACCAAATATTAAGTTAAGGGTGCCAATAATTTTGTCCAGACCATTTTTGGAGTTTGGTGTGACATTATGTCCAATTTGCTTTTTTTCCTCCCTTTTTTGGTTTAGTTCTAATACACACAAAGGGAATAAACATGTGTATAGCAAAACATGTGTTACTGCAATCCTTTTCTGTGAGAAATACTTATTTTTCTTGAAAAATTTCAGGGGTGCCAACATTTACCATTATGACTGTATATGGCACTGAATACATAATCTGAGACTTTAAAACCTCACTTTTAATACTTCTTCTAAAAACCATATATCAAAAAAGAAAGTGAATAGAACTGTATTTATACATATCTGCATCTATTTCCGGCCACCATCTTAGTAGCCATATTAATACTTGCCACCTGTTCACACCGACCATATATGCACACTTGCCTGAGTGAACTTCCAATTTTCAACATCAATGTGTTAGTCTTATATACAATCATGTGTTCCATGTCCATCGCAGGAATCCTTGTCAGTTATTTTATGTATTTGCATGTATTCAGAATTAGTAGTGTTAGTTTTGTAGTCACACTCATTATTAGTATATTATTGAGAGTTTTAGCACACTCCAAAACATCAATGCATAAATCCTCTCTCTGGCAGACTACATTCTCAGTCTCTTACTGCATGCTATCAAATGAATGGCATTTAACCCATAGAGTGCATACAACATAACTGTTCTGATGGCGGCCATAACACATACACACACACTACCCCTATATACACACACACATGGCCATCATACACAGCTTCTATATGCACATACACTGCCTCTATATACACACATGCATCATAAATATATACACTGCCTCTATATACACACACAGCCATCATACACACATACACAGCTGCTATATGCACACACTGCCCCTTTATACACACATGGCCATCATACACATACACAGCTTCTATATGCATATACACTGCCACTATATAGACACACACTGCCATCATACACACATATCAGCCACTATACACAAACACTGCCACTATATAGACACACACGGCCATCATACACACATATACAGCCACTATATACACATACACTGCCACTATATATACACACACTGCCATCATACACACATATACAGCCACTATACACATACACTGCCACTATATAGACACACACTGCCATCATACACACATATACAGCCACTATATACACATACACTGCCACTATATAGACACACACTGCCCCTTTATACATACATGGCCATCATACACAAACACAGCTTCTATATGCATATACACTGCCACTATATAGACACACACTGCCATCATACACACATGGCCATAAATAAATACACTGCCTCTATATACACACACTGCCCCTGTATACACACATGGCCATCATACACATACACAGCTTCTATATACACATACACAGCTTCTATATAAACATACACAGCTTCTATATACACGTATACAGCTTCTATATACACACACTGCCCATTTATACACACACATGGCCATCATACACATACACAGCTTCTATATATACATAGACAGCTTCTATATACACATACACAGCTTCTATATAAACATACACAGCTTCTATATACACATAGACAGCCATCATACACACACACTTTGTCCCCATATACACACACACACACACACACACACACATACACAGCCATCATACACTGCCCCCATACAAGTAAGTACCTGTGTGCAGTGTAGTCTGCTGCTCCGCTCCTCTATTGCAGGCAGTGGGCAGGAAGAGGAGGAACACGTGATCTGACGTCACTGGCCAGCTGCTACTACAGGCCCTGCTGGTAACTGAGAGCCGCGCACAGGCATGTCTCATACCAACTGCAGCCCCTGACATTATAAAGTGACAGAGTGCTGCCCTCCGGACGGCGCTCCCTCTCGCTCCAGCCTCGCTGGCCAGTCTGGGCAACAGACAGGGCAGGGCTGGAACATAAGAAAAAAGAATATGATGTAGTCAGTCAGTGTACAGTAAGACTCCCCCCCCCCAGCCGTCAGTGAGTGACAGTCACTCACTGACTCGCAAGAAAGAGTGTTGGGGCCAGTTGGGCCTCCCTGAGGGTCCGGGCCCCTTACTGGGGTACCGGTTGTACCCCCCTGATGACGGCACCTGGCCTGTCCGTCTCGCCCGGCCGGTTTAAAGGTAAATTACTGCTGTCAGCGGCAGGTCCGGGACCTGTTGCTGCAGCATTTAGTATGAAGTACTGGCAGGGGGCCCTGTAGGGGCCCAGACTGTGACCTGGGCCACTAGGTGGGCCCCCTAACACGCTGGGCCCCTGTGCAGCCGAACCGGCTGAACAAGTGATATGTCCGCCCCTGTGTCAACATCATCCTGGGAGGGATAATACACTGCACTACAATAGAAATAAAAATCCCTATCATCTATATCTCAATGGGTTCCATCTTTTCTTTTGTTCTTTTTTCTAATGCGGTTTTATAATCCCTGAGACAAGTAGTTCTGGCCCTAGAGTGTTATATATTAGCGTCTGTAGCATGTATAAGGGACATGTTATCATACCTGTGTCTTTTTATAGGTGAATAATGCCCGGTGAGAGGGTGAAAGGGACCTATACCCCCGTCAGCTGCAGAAAAGGAACAAAGAGACAGGTAATTAATATTTATATTAATTACTGATAAAAATCAGGCTAGATACAACATCTAAACCTGCAAAGATGTCATAGTCTCTACCTTATACATGAAGATATATGTGTTTTTAATAAGTACATCGTCTACAGACAGCTTTTTATATAACACAACCATGTCTCAGGTACAGAGATTAGGAACATTTATGATTTCTAATATCTGTTTTTATTTGTAGTAATCCCTTTTTCAATAGACTGACCGCAGATTTAAGACATAACTGTACTGTAAAGAAAAATCTATAAGTTAATGTAATAAATCACATACTATAACTGATTATTGCCATTTAAAACTATGAAAAATACATTATGTTGATTATAAAACAGAAATACAGAATGGAGACAACCATCTGTGGCTCAAGCTCGACTGCCCATTTCTTTGAGTGGCCCCTCAATGTTCTGGAAACGGGTGGAGGACATTGTCTCCATTAGAATGGGTCCCCCTACGATGCTTCGGCTGTTGATCTGAAGTGCATTCTGTGCTTTGGAATCTCGGGGGCAAACTGTATTTCTGTTATTAATTTTTAGTTTAGCAATTCCCACCGCAACATGGTTAACCTCTATCCTAAATTTCTGCACAAAATTGATAAAAGACATTCCAAGAAATATTTTGCCAAATAAAAATATATAAAATATTGATGATGTTGATGAATAATAATAACAACAAAAATAACAGTTTTTGATTAAAAAACAAATAAACAATAATAATTAATAAAATATTTTGCTCCTGCCCCCTTCCCCAAAAATAAAAAAACATATATTACCCTTAAAATTTATGAATAAAGAAACAAAAAATAACACTTACCCCAAACATTGCAAACACAAAACCCCAAAAAACCTAACAATAGTGTCTGTCAACATCATCCTGGGAGGGATAATACACTGCACGACAATAGAAATAAAAATCCCTATCATCTATATCTCAATGGGTTCCATCTTTTCTTTTGTTCTTTTTTCTAATGCGGTTTTATAATCCCTGAGACAAGTAGTTCTGGCCCTAGAGTGTTATATATATTAGCGTCTGTAGCATGTATAAGGGACATGTTATCATACCTGTGTCTTTTTATAGGTGATTGATGCCCGGTGAGAAGGTGAAAGTGACCTATACCCCCGTCAGCTGCAGGAAAGGAACCAAGAGACAGGTAATTAATATTTATATTAATTACTGATAACAATCAGGCTAGATATAACATCTAGACCTGCAGAGATGTCATAGTCTCTACCTTATACATGAAGATATATGTGTTTTTAATAAGTATATCGTCTATAGACAGCTTCTTATATAACACAACTGTGTCTCAGGTACAGAGATTGGGAACATTTATGATTTCTAATATCTGTTTTTTATTTGTAGTAATCCCTTTTTCAATAGACTGACCGCAGATTTAAGACATAACTGTACTGTAAAGAAAAATCTATAAGTTAATGTAATAAATCACATACTATAACTGATTATTGCCATTTAAAACTATGAAAAATACATTATGTTGATTATAAAACAGAAATACAGAATGGAGACAACCGTCTGTGGCTCAAGCTCGACTGCCCATTTCTTTGAGTGGCCCCTCAATGTTCTGGAAACGGGTGGAGGACATTGTCTCCATTAGAATGGGTCCCCCTATGATGCTTCGGCTGTTGATCTGAAGTGCATTCTGTGCTTTGGAATCTCGGGGGCAAACTGTATTTCTGTTATTAATTTTTAGTTTAGCAATTCCCACTGCAAGATGGTTAACCTCTATCCTAAATTTCTGCACAAAATTGATAAAAGACATTCCAAGAAATATTTTGCCAAATAAAAATATATAAAATATTGATGAAATTGATGAATAATGATAACAACAAAAATAACAGTTTTTGAATAAAAAACAAAAAAACTAAAATAATTTATAAAATATTTTGCTCCTGCCCCCTTCCCCCAAAAATAAAAAAACATATATTACCCTTAAAATTAATGAATAAAGAAACAAAAAATAACACATACCCCAAACATTGCAAACACAAAACCCCCAAAAACCTAACAATAGTGTCTGTCAACATCATCCTGGGAGGGATAATACACTGCACTACAATAGAAATAAAAATCCCTATCATCTATATCTCAATGGGTTCCATCTTTTCTTTTGTTCTTTTTTCTACTGCGGTTTTATAATCCCTGAGACAAGTAGTTCTGGCCCTAGAGTGTTATATATATTAGCGTCTGTAGCATGTATAAGGGACATGTTATCATACCTGTGTCTTTTTATAGGTGATTGATTGTATTGATTGATTGATTGAGTGTATATTGTTCAGTGTATATAAAGTTGTACAAGTGTATAGGACCTTCCTGGGTCATGTGATACTGTCATGTGATGTACCCAGAGTTCCCTGGGTACAGGACCTACAGGTTTTGCAACCAATGTGCTGTAATCCAGCCTCCTTAGAATATAAGGGGCTGTAGTCTCTAAATTCACTTAATTCCTGGCACTCAAGCAAGCGCAATCAGCATATACTACTCAATTCATCTCAGCTAGGCCAAAGCCTAAAGAACCTGCAGCCACTTCAAAACATGAGTTATCAAGTTATATCTACAAATTCCTAGTGACTACTATTCAACTCAATCATACAATTAGTAGCACAGTGGCCGGCAGAAATCTCAATACTACAAGTCCCAGCAAGCCTGCAAGGTATCCTGCATCCCGGTTGCCTCTAGGGAAACTGCATCATTGTAAAGACTGTTCCATGAGAAGTTTAAGTAAAAGTTCCAGTTATCTCATAATTCCTGCTGTGGACATTCAATTATTTCCTGCCGTTTTTGGGCTGGTTGTCGGCAGGGCCTTCTACAGAAAACAATCGCACCCTGGTGTCACGACAAATTAGGGGTTAATACCACCTTACCCCACAGGGTTAATGCCACCAGACCCTGCAACACCATTGCCTCACCCCGCTTACCACACTTTACTTTTTTGAGACTTTATTGGTTTGGGTCTCGCTTGCTTCTCTCCGCTCGCTGTAGTCGACCATTTTTCATTTTATTTGGGATGTCCTAGGTGTTTGCCAAGTTTTTGTTACAGTGGGTCGTAAAAATAAAAAATTTAAATTCTATTGTAACTCCTGATTTTTTATTTTTACAATGGGTTAACGCAGAAAAAGCACCATAAAATTTGTTACCCAATTTCTCTTGATTCTGGAAATAACTCATATGTGGATGTAAGTTGGGGGCCATGTTGCCTTTACACAGCCCCCATGGTGTCAGAACAGCGGTAACCCCCCACAAGTCACCCCAGTTTGGAAACTGCACCACTGCAATTAACATTTATACCCCACTTGCATTTGACAGATTTTTGGAAGATTGCTTTGCATCCACATATAGGGTATATCTGTACTTGGAAAAAATAGGGTTACAAATTTTGGGGGACTTTTTTCCTTTTGCCCCTTATGAAAAAGAAAAGTTGGGGGTTGCACTAGCATGTTAGTGTAAAAAAAAAAATTTTTTTTTACACTAATATGCTGCAGTTGACCCATACTTTTAATTACCACAAGCAGTAAAAGAAGAAAAAGACCGCCAAAATTTGTAACACAATTTCTCTCAAGTACGGATATACCTCATATGTGGATGTAAAGCGATCTGTGGGCACACAACAGGGCTCAGGAGTGAGAGAGCACCATGTTCATTTGAGGCCTAAATTAATGATTTGCACATGCATCCTTGCAGAGGTTCTAAAATAAACGCAATAGTAAAAACAACCACATTTGACCCCATTTCGGAAACCACACCCCTCAAGAAATGCAACAAGGGGTGCAGTGAGTATTTACACTGCACTGGTGTTCAACAAATTTTAAGAACAGTAGGCTGTGCATATGTAAAATTTTATTTTTCATATTACGGACCACCGTTCCAAAAATCTTTCAGACACCTGTGGGGCGTAAATGCTCACTGCACCCCTTGTAATATTACTTGAGGGGTTTAGTTTCCAAAATGTGGTCACATATGGTATTCCACCCAAATCTCACACAAAATAAACTAAAATTTATTTATGTAAGAAACACTTTAAAGTAGGTAAATTTCCATGACCAATAATACTGGTATACAAGGAGTAAATATATACCACAACACAAAAACTGGATATTTTCTGATCTGCGGCGTCCTCTTTCCTTTTCTTCTTTGTCTGGATCAGACCTCCATGTCGATCTCTTACCATCTGCAGGGCAAACATGTCAGACTCCACATTTTTTCAGTGTCCTCCCATCTATAGGCCCACAAACTGTAATAATCCCCTTCAGGTAGGTAGGTAGCCAGGTAAATAGGTAACTAGGTAGGTAGATCAGGAAGCCAGATATGTAGGTAAGTGACTAGCCAGGTAGGTAGGTAGGTAGGGGGCTAGCAAGGTAGTTAGGCAGCCAAATATGAAGGCCAGACATGTACATAGTTAGGTGCCAGGTATGTAGGTAAGTAGTTAGGCATCCAGGTATAAAGTTATTTAGCCCCCCCTTCCCTGTTGGTATAGACAGCGGAGTTAACCTCCCCTTACCTGTAGATATAGACAGCAGAGTTAACTCCCCTTCCTTGTAGGCATAGGCAGCAGAGTTAACCCCCTTCCCCATAGGTGTAGGCAGCAGATTTAACCCCCCTCCCCTGTAGGTATAGGAACAGAGTAGATCCCTCCCCCTTTCCCCATAGGTATAGGCATCAGTTAACCCCCCCCTTTCCCCATAGGTATAGGCAGCTGTTAACCCCCCCCCTTTCTCCATAGGAATAGACAGCAGTTAGTTCCCCCCCCCCTCTCCCTATAGGTACAGGCATCAGTTAACACCCCTCCCCTTTCCCCATAGGTATAGGTAGCAGTTAATCCCCCTTTCCCCATAGGTATAGGTAGCAGTTATTTTTTTCCCCTTCAATATTTCTTTATTGAAAAAATGTATCATTTACATTTTAATAAATAACATTTTATACATTGAATTTCAAGATGTTGTCTTTTTTCCCACCCCCCTCCCCTACCCTCACCTTTCTCCCCCATGACATATCTCCCCTTACTGGGTGGACGGGAGGCAGAGGGACAACACATTCTCATTCTATTAATATTTCCATTATACTATATCAATTCATTTTCTTTTCTCTTTGCTTTCCCTTCCCTTTCTCTCTCTTTTCTTTTCTTTTTTTTTCCATTTTAGATCTTTTATTTGTATCTTCCCAATTATTTCTACCCGCTTTTATTCTTGTGTCCCCCTGATTCCCATCCCCCTCACATAATAATAATGAAATAATAATAATAAAAAAACCTATAATTTCTTTCTTTTAACCAAATAACCTTCCTGTCACCTCCCTCCACTCCCATACCTCTGGTTTAGTTGGGGTCAGCCATCTCCTGATTATTAATAATCTAGCATAAAAGAGCATCATCAGTAGTTCCTTTCTTTCTTTTGTTGTTTTATTTACTTTTCTATCATCACCCAAGATAATCAAAGCTATATCATCTTTTATAGCATATTTAATTTTTCTCTCGATATCATAAATTATTGACACCCAATATTCTTGTATTTTTTTCACATTCCCATATAATATGCAGGAATCCCGCGTTTTTCATTTTACATCTTAGACAGTTGCCATTTTCCCTCCCACCAATCCTGAAGAGGAATTTTGGTTTATAATAAATTCTATATACTATGTTCCATTGTATCAGTTGATGGTCTAAACTTGGGGAAATTCTTTTTATATTCCTGAATACAATCATCCAACCGCATTTATTTCTCTCACCTAATTCTTCGTCCCATTGTAGGAAGCATTTATCTTTTAAGTTATTTTTTTTATTTTTCATTATTTTGGTATAAATTACTGCCATAACTTTCTTTACAATTTTTCCCTCCTCCATTTTTCTTATAGTTTCAGTTACTTCCACTATCCGATTACCACTGTCTCTTAGTGACCCGCATATGGCACTTTTTAAACCCTGAAATTCCAACCACATACCTTTTCCTAATTTAAATTCTTCCTCTCTCCACTTTCTTAACTCTCCTTTTCTCCACACGTCTCTCAAAATGTTACATCCCCTACTTTGCAAGTTGTTAGCTTCCATCTTAGCTACCTCTTTCAAGTTTACATTATGCCAAATTGGCGCTGTCTCTAATATTCCCGTTTTTTTCATTTATTTTTTAAAGTTTTCCCAGGTTTTACAAATCCCTACTATTATAGCATTTTCCTTCCACCTCCCTTCTTTTAACTGGCCTGACTCAAGAACCTGATAACATTTTCGTATTTACCTTTAGTTTTTTCTTTGATATTTTTAAAGATTCCAAATCTCCTCCACTCCACCACATAGTACATCTGTCTTTCTAAAAAATATCCCTGTATATCAGGAAATTTAAGTCCTCCCTTCTCTCTTCCTTTACTTAAGTATTCTATTTTTATCCTCGTTCTTTTCCTTCCCCATATTAGGGCGTTTAGCATAGCTATTATCCTTCTAAAAATTCCTTTCTCGCACCAGATAGGGGCCGCTACGAAGATGTATAATAGTTTTGGTAGAATTACTGTTTTAATTAAGACTATCCTCTCTGCTCTCGTAAGATTCAGTTTATTCCATGTTCTTACCTTGTTTTCCAATTTTTTTTTATCAATGGGTATGTGTTTATTTTGTGATATTCTCCTATTTTCCCAGATATCTGTACACCTAAATAAGAAAAACGTTCTCCTTTATCCAGGATTCTAAGCTCCTTAATGATTCCCAGTTCTACTTTACCTAATGGAAGTAGCACTGATTTCTCCCAGTTTATAACCAAACCTGCATAGTTCCCATATTCCCCAATCACTTCCATAACCTTCTCTATGGAGTTTTCTAGCTTTTTCAAATATAATAATAAGTCGCCTGCGTATATTGATATTTTATCCCCATCCCCCTCCACTCCAAATCCTTTTATTTGCTGATCTTCTCTGACTTTAACCGCTAGGGGTTCGAACACTAGCGCAAAAAGTAGAGGAGATAAGGGGCATCACTGTCTTGTACCCCGGGTCACTAAAAAACTCTCTGATCTTTTCCCTTCTATATTTATTCTAGCTTCCGCTCCATTATATAGCATCTTGATCATTTCTATATAATCCTTCTGACACCCATATTTTTCCAGTACTCCCCATAGGAACTCCCACTCCACAATGTCAAACGCTTTACTTGCGTCAAGTGACATGATGGAGTGGGTTCCCTCTCTTCCCTCCACCGACTGTACTCCAGTAAGGGTCCTGTAGATATTATGCTTGGTCATCCTACCTGGGATAAATCCGCATTGATCTTCATGCACCAGTTCCCCTACCTTTTTTTCCAAACGCAATGCCAGAGCCTTCGCCAGGATCTTTACATCCGTGTTCAATAATGATATTGGACGATGTGATTCCATTTCTTTCTTATCTTTATTCGGTTTCAACAGTAATATTGTTTCTGCTTCTTTCATTGTTTCGGGTAAGGTTCCTGTTTTTAAAGAACTATTTATAGTTCTAAGCAGGGCTGGGATAAGGATTCTCCTAAATTTCCTATATATTTCAAACGGGAACCCCTCCGTGCTGGGACTTGTGTTCCTTTGATCTGATTTAAAGCTTCTTCTAACTCCCTATGGGTCATTGGGCCCCCCGTTTCTTTCTCTTGTTGTATTGATGTCATAGCGAGCACTCCGGTCCCCGCCTCCGGACCAGAGCGCCCGCATTCTCGCCTCCTCTCTCCGGGATCCCGGCGTCTCCCGCTCGGACATACCGACCGGGAGCACGGGATTCCTTGTGTCGGGGATGCGGCTGCCGTGGCGGCTAGTCCCCACTCAAGCGCCGCGTCCCTGTCTAACTCACCCAGCACCTCGCTCCATATGCCGACTCGCTCTGCTTCTCGGCATGCGCGTCCCCGCTCTCTAGGGCGCGCGCACGCCGCCTTCAGTAAATTTAAAGGGCCAGCGCACCATTGATTGGTGCGCTGGCTAATTGTTCCCTGCTCCTTCCCCATAAAAGTTACCTGCCCCTTCCTGCCCTTGCCAGATCTTTGTGCCCTAGTGCCTCTGAGAAAGCTTTCCATATTGTGTGTATTGCCTTGCCTGTTGCCGAACCCGTTGCTACCGCCTACTCGCCTTTGAACCCTTGCCGCCTGCCCTGACCTCTGCTTCGTCCGACTACGCTCCTGCTGCCTGCTCCCTGTGTACCATGCCATATCAGCTGCCAGAGAGGTTGAGTTGCTACTGGAGGATACGACCTGGTGGTTACCGCCGCAGCAAGTCCATCCTGCCTTGCGGCGGGCTCTGGTGAAAACCAGTAACCACTTAAAACCGGTCCTCTGGTACAACCCGCGCCTTCCCCTCTCTGGTCAAGAGGATCCACTACCAGTCCTGCCGGTAAGATCCGGCCATGGATCCCGCTGATGTTCCTCTGCCAAACCTAACGGACCTCACCTCCATTGTGGCCCAGCAAGGTCAGCAGCTAGCCCAGCTAACCGCCATGCTGCAGCAGCTCCTGCCGTCTCAGCAACAGCCAGCTCCTCCGCTTGCATCTGCTGTATCTCCTCCGCCCGCAGTTGCCACCGGTTCCAGAGTCCGCCTATCCCTGCTGGACAAGTGTGACGGAGATCCCAAGCAGTGCCGAGGGTTTCTGTCACAGTGCTCTCTCCACCTCGAGATACTGTCTGACCAGTTTCCTTCCGAGTGAGCCAAGGTAGCCTTTATCCTCAGTCTGCTCTCCGGGAAGGCCCTGGCCTGGGCTACACCGCTATGGGACCGCGCTGATCCTGCCACCTCCTCCGTCCAGAGCTTCTACCAAGAGTTCCGGAATGTTTTCGAGGAACCTGCCCGGGTTACCTCCACAGAGACTGCCTTACTAAATTTGTCCCAGGGAGGCTCTACTGTGGGTGACTACGCCATTCAGTTTCGCACCCTAGCCTCAGAACTGAACTGGAACAATGATACCCTTTGTACCACATTTAAGAAGGGACTTAACAGTGAAGTAAAGGACGGCCTGGCTGCACGTGAACTACCTTCCACCCTTAGTGACCTCATCTTGTTGGCCACTAGAATCGACAAGCGTTTCGCCGATAGGAACTCCTTCTTGAAAAAGGAAACGCTCAACCAAGACGCTACCCTCCTCTGACTCCCGTTTTTCAGCGTCTACCTCAACCTCTCTCCGGGCCTCCAGCCGTGGAAGCCATGCAGGTGGATCGTTCACGCATGACTCCGCAAGAACGAAGCCATTGCAGATACGAGAACCTGTGTATGTACTGTGCCAGTACTGAGCACTTCCTGCGAGACTGTCCTCTTCGTCCACCGCGTTCCAGAAAAGCTTGCACCTAATAAACATGGGAGAGGCGTTGCTAGGTGTGGATTCCTCCTCTCCACATCTCATCATATCCGTGCAGTTGTTCCTCTTGGATTCCGGTTCAGCCGGCAACTTCATTCACGCCTCCTTGGTTGACAAGTACCGCATTCCGGTTGTCCGCCTAACTAAGCCTCTTTTTATTTCTACGGTTAACGGTGAGAGACTCTCTGTCACTGTGCAGTTCCGTACCCTGCCACTGCAGATGGATATTGGAATTTTTCATACAGAGACTCTAGAGTTCCTAGTCCTTCCCTTCTGCTCCTCCGAACTCCTCCTGGGTCTGCCATGGCTACAACGTCACAGTCTTGTTCTGAACTGGTCATCCGGTGAAACCTGCATTGGGGCCCCTGCTGTTCGGACCGGTGTCTCAAGCCTGCTCCTGTCAAGCGACTTTCGCAAGTTTCTCCGCCTCCAGGACTGCCTAAACCATATCATTGCTTTGCGGATGTCTTCTGCAAAAAACAAGCCGAGGTCCTTCCTCCTCACAGACCCTATGATTGTCATATCGACCTTATGCCTGGTTCTACGCCATCCCGGGGTAGAATTTATCCTCGGTTCCCTCCTCCCTTGCATAGACTACAGAGGACTCAATAAAATCACAATTAAGAACCGTTACCCTCTGCCCCTAATCTCAGAGTTATTTGAGTTCGTATCCGGGAGGGCGACGAGTGGAAGACCGCCTTTAACACAAGAGACGGTCACTTTGAGTACCTGGTGATGCCCTTCGGCCTCTGTAATGCACCAGCCGTCTTCCAGGAATTTGTCAACGATATCTTCAGGGACTTACTCTACTCCTGTGTGGTCGTATACTTGGATGACATCCTTGTCTTCTCCTCCGACCTGGACCAACACCGGGTCCATGTGCGACAAGTGCTTACCCGCCTGAGGAGAAATCGTCTATACGCCAAGATCGAAAAATGTCTTTTTGAGCAGTCCTCCTTGCCTTTTCTTGGGTTTCATTATTTATACTCAAGGACTTCAAATGGACCCCACCAAGCTCTCGGTGGTTTTGGATTGGCCACGCCCCTCTGGACTCCGAGCCATACAAAGGTTTTTGCGCTTCGCTAATTATTACAGACAATTCATCCCTCACTATTCCACTCTGGTGTCCCCAATTGTGGCCTTGACTAAAAAGGGCGCTAACCCTAAATCCTGTCCTTCCCAAGCTGAAGAAGCCTTCCAGTCCCTGAAGGTCACCTTTGCCTCAGCACCGGTTCTCTCTAGACCTGATTCCACCAAGCCCTTCTCTCCCGAAGTGGATGCCTCCTTGGTGGGAGCCGGAGCCGTGCTCACACAGAAATCTTCGAAGGGCAAGACCTTAACTTGTGGCTTCCTTTCTAAAACATTCTCTCCCGCGGAGAGAAATTATTCCATAGGGGACAGAGAACTGTTGGCTATTAAATTAGCACTGGAGGAATGGAGACATCTTCTTGAGGGAGCCACCCATCCTGTGAATATCTTTACGGACCACAAGAACCTGGCCTATCTTCAGTCTGCTCAAAGACTAAATCCTTGTCAGGCTCGCTGGTCTCTGTTCTTCGCCCGTTTTAATTTTGAGATCCATTTCCGTCCGGCTTCTAAGAACATTAGGGCAGACTCTCTGTCTCGCTCTTCTGATGTGGCGGGCGACGAGTTAACACCTCAACACATTATCCCACCAGAACGCCTGATTGCAGTCGCTCCTGCGGAACTGAGCCATCTTCCTCCTGGCAAATCCTACGTACTTCCACGTCACCGGGTGCAAATTCTCAAGTGGGGCCACGCTTCTTGCTACTGGAGGATACGACCTGGTGGTTACCGCCGCATTAAGTCCATCGCCTCTCTGGTCAAGAGGATCCACTACCAGTCCTGCCGGTACGTGACAACCTCTCATTCTTAACCACTTTTCCCCCAAGGTCACCGCTCCTTCTCCTGTCACTGGGTCCTCTGACGTCTTCTCGGTAAAAGAATGCCTCGCCTCCAAGGTCGTCAGAGGTAAAAAAAAAAAAATTGTTGACTGGGAGAATTGTGGCTCCGAAGAGAGGTCTTGGGAGCCTGATAACAATATCTTCAACAAGGAGCTCATCCATAGGTTCCTGGGCTCCAAAAATAGGGAGAGACCTAAGGGGGGGGGGGGGTACTGTAACACCGAGCGCTCCGGGTCCCGCGGCTTCCCCGGAGCGCTCTCGGTGTTCGGCTTGTAGCAGCGCTCTGGTCACTGTCCCTGACCGGAAGCGCTGTCCCCCTGCCTGCGGCGGGGATGCGATCCGCTTGGTGGGCTGTCCTCGCCCGCAGGTCGCATCCCAAGTGACTTACCAGTCGGGTCCTGCTGTGTCTTCCTCTAATTGTGTCTTCCACTAATTGGTGCCTGGCCCAATTAAGTTAAATGCATAAATACTCACTTCCTTTTCCTCCCCTTGCCGGATCTTGTTACCTTGTGCCAGAGAAAGCGTTTCTTGTGTCCCTTTGCCTGTGTATCCAGACCCTTTGCCGTTGCCCCTGACTACGAAACGTTGCTGCCTGCCTTGACCTTCTGCTACGTCTGACCTCGCCTTGCCTTGTCCCTGTGTACAGCTGTCAGTGAGGTTGAGTCGCTATCGGGTGGAATGACCTGAGGGTTACCTGCCGCAGCGAGTCCATCCCGCTTTGCGGCGGGCTCTGGTGAAAACCAGTAACCTCTTAGATTCCGTTCCCCTGGTATGGCCCACGCCATCGCCTCACTGACACAGGGGATCCACTCCTGAGTCCTTCCTGCATACCAGTCCGGATCCTGACACCTGGCTACCCTGTGGGAAGCCCATAAATTTGTAGTCATTGCATTGCTCTGGGATCCTGCCTCAAGAAGGATGCTTTGGCTCTCTCCCGGGATCTTAAGGCAGAGATTCGTAGATTAGAGGCATTGTTACTGTCCTCGCCCTCCCTTTCAGTCTTGCGGAGGCTAGTGGCTGCCCAGGCTCATCTGTGGGCCTTAGCCCTCCATAAAGTGGAGCGTCTCATACTGAGCATCTTATACTAAGCAGTGGTTTTATGAATGTGGTAATAAGGTCCACAGTATGTTGGCTCGGCACCTCCATTATCGTGCTGCTGCCCAGTCTCCCTCGGCTCTCAGGAACTCTTCTGGCACTCTTCACGATCACCCGGATGATGTCTTCCTTCTCTCTATTCCCTCCCCTCTCAACTCCAGTCTGACCTGGTGCAGTGTGATCTCTCCTTTCTGTGGGCCTGTGACCTGCCATTCCTGGCCTGTGACCTGCCATTCCTTAAATGCTCCAATCACCTTGCAGGAGCTTCAGGAGGTGGTTCAGTCCCTTCCTTCAGGGCGCTCTCCTGGGCCAGACGGGTTCACTTATCTCTACTATCGGACGTTTGCTTCTCAACTTCTTCCTTGATGGGTGAGAGGTCCTGCAGTCGCTTTTATATTCCCTGATCACTCTCATTCCTAAACTGGACAAGGATTGTTCAAGCTATCGGACTATCGCTCTCCTTAATGCTGATTTAAAGGTGTTTGCCAAGGTTTTTGCTAACTGTCTGTGCTGTTTTCTTCCCTCCCTTATCCATAAGTAGTGTTGCTCGCGAATATTCGCAATTCGAATATTATTCACGAATATCGCATATTTGCGAATTTGCGAATTTCGCGAATATAGCGCTATATATTCGTAATTACGAATATTCGTTTATTTTTTTTTTTTCCTTCACAGTACACATCACAGTGATCATCCCTCTCTGCTTCCAGCTTGTGTGGTGTAAAGAAGGCTGTAATACTACTGTGTGAGACTAGCGTGCAAAAATTCGCATATGCGAAAATTAGCATATGTTAATATTCGCATATGCGAATATTAACATGCGCTAATCTTCGCATATGCGAATTTCGTATTTGCTAATTTTGTATATGCTAATATTCACATATGTTAATTTTTGCATACGCGAATATTCGCAGATGCGAAAATAAAACGAGGGTATACCGAATATGCGAATATTCGTGAATATATGACGAATATTCGTCCATATATTCGCGAATATTCGCGAATTCGAATATGGCCTATGCCGCTCAACACTATCCATAAGCACCAGGTGGGTTTCATCCCCAGTCGTCAGGGTGCGGACAACACTAGGAGAGTGGTGGGTCTAATTGACTTGGTCAATCGGCGCTCGGAGCAGGCTTTGGTGCGGAAAAGGCCTTAAATAGGCTAGGTTGCGCTGAGGGGCCTCTACTCCTGCCCTACTGCCACTATCAAACTTCCTCATGTCACTTCCTCTAGCTTTCCTCTTTATAATGGCACTCGACAGGGGTGTCCGCTGTCTCCCCTGATTTTTGCTCTTTGTATTGAGCTTCTGGCTGCTCTAATCCAGGAGACCTGGATATCTCGGATTTGTAGCTGCATGATTTCAAAAGCTCTCTTTTTGTGGATGATGCTCTTCTTACTCTGACCCATCCCCTGACATCCCTTCCTAATCTCTACAGGGTCCTGCAGTCCTATGGGGTGGTCTCGGGCTATAAGGTGAACCTATCTAAGACATGGGCGATGCCCTTTAATCTCAAGGTGTTTCTCTCCACTCTTCTTCGGGCTGATTACTTCTTTAAGTGGTCTCCCTTTGCTGTTAAAGGGGTACTCCTGCTCAGTGTTTGGAACAAACTGTTCCAAACGCTGGAGCCGGTGTAGGGAGCTTGTGATGTCATAGCCCCACCCCTCATGACATCACGCTCCACCCCCTCAATCCAAGTCTATGGGAGGGGGTGTGACAGCCGTCTTGCCCCCTCCCATAGACTTGCATTGAGGGGGCGGGTCAAACGCTGAGCAGCGGAGGACCCAGCCAATTTTCACTGTAGGACCCGGCCACTTTATGAACATCTGATCACTTTCAATTTAACCATTAATAACTCTGGGATGCTTGTACCTTTCATTCTGATTCCGAGACAGTTTTTTCGTGACATATTCTACTTTATGTTAGTGGCAAAATTTTGTCGATGCTTGCATCGTTTCTTGGTGAAAAATTCAAAAATTTGTTTTTAACTTTGAAGCTGGACAGTCAGTGGCTGTCCAGAAATGCTGGGAGTTGTTGTTTTGCAACAGCTGGAGGCTCCATTTTGGAAACACTGATGTACAATAAGTTTTTCATTTTTATTGGGGGGGGGGGGGGGCAGTGTAAGGGGGTGTATATGTAGTGTTTTCCCTTTATTATGTGTTAGTGTATTGTAGTGTTTTTAGGGTATGTTCGCACTGGCAAAGGTTTACATTGAGCTTCCCGGGGACCGAAATTCCCATGGGCGTACGGGTACGCCCTGGGTCCTTAAGACCCAGGTACAGAAGGTGTATCCATACACCCTGGGTCCTGTACAGGTTAAGTATCTAAGTGTCCTCCTTACCCCTTGATAGTCTTCCTTTTATTCCACTAACTTCCCTCCTTTGTTCAGTGCCCTTAGGACGTTAATTATTTCGTTAATTAGGACGTTATATTTCATTTTTTGTCCGTATTGCAGCTGTTAAAATGATGGTCCTTCCCATGCTACTTTACATTTTTGAGACTTTATCGGTCTGGGTCCCGCTTGCTGCTCTCCGCTCGCTGTACTCAACCATTTTTAATATTATTTGGGATGTCAAGCGGGACCGTTTGCTTATGTCCTAGTTGTTTGCCAAGTTTTTGTTACAGTGGGTCGTAAAAAAAAAAAAATGTAATTCTGTTGTAACCCCTGATTTTTTATTTTTACAAGGGGTTAATGCAGAAAAAGCTCCATAAAATTTGCTACCTAATTTCTCTTGATTCTGGAAATACCCATATCTGGATGTAAGTCGCCTTTACACAGCCCCCATGGTGCCAGAACAGTGGAAACTCCCCACAAGTCACCCCAGTTTGGAAACTGCACCCCTGCAGTGAGCATTTACACTCCACTTGCATTTGACAGATTTTTGGAAGATTGCTTTGCGTCCACATATGGGGTATATCTGTACTTGGAAAAAATAGTGTTACAAATTTTGGGGGACTTTTTTCATTTTGCCTTTTATGAAAAAGAAAAGTTGGGGGCTGCACTAGTTGGGGGCAACACCAGCATGTTAGTGTAAACATTTTTTTTTTTTTTACACTAACATGCTGGTGTTGCCCCATACTTTTAATTTTCATAAGCAGTAAAAGAAGAAAAAGACTCCCAAAATTTGTAACACAATTTCTCTCAAGTACTGATATACCCCATATGTGGACGCAAAGCGTTCTGCGGGCACACAACAGGGCTCAGGAGTGAGAGAGCACCATGTTCATTTGAGGCCTAAATTAGTGATTTCCACATGGATCCTTGCAGAGGTTCTAAAATAAACGCAATAGAATAAACAACCACATGTGACCCCATTTTGGAAACCACACCCCTCAAGAAATGTAACAAGGGGTGCAGTGAGCATTTACACCACACTGGTGTTCAACAGATTTTTTGGAACAGTAGGCTGTGCATATGTAAATTACATTTTTGATACTACAGACCACTGTTCCAAAAATCTTTCAGACATCTGTGGGGTGTAAATGCTCACTTCACTCCTTGTAACATTCCATGAAGGGTTTAGTTTCCAAAATGGGGTCACATATGTTTTTTTTTTATTTATTTTTTTTTTTTTTTGCGCTTATGTCAGAAGCCACCCCTGAGCAAATCACCAATTTAGGCCTCAAATGTACATTTGCTGTCTCCTGAGCCATGTTGTGCACCCACACAGGGACGTGCACAGACATTTTGAAGGGCAGGGGCTCAAGTAAAAAAAAGAGGGCACTTTTCATAAATTAAAAAACGTCTGCCAGACTTAATGGGCAAACGTACTGCGGCCCAGGGACACAGTGGACTCCCGCCGGGCCTCCTCGACATTCCTATGCCCATAAAAGTTGGTGTTTTTGTAAAATCGAGTCAAGAACAGTTTCTATGAAGGTATGCCATGTGTATATACACTTTGGCTGTGCTGTCAGTCTTATTTACAGAAAACATGTGACAGCTGCCCTATAATATACTGTATTATAGAGGAGATTTATACAAAACCTGTGCATAGAAAGAGCGGTGCAGTCGCCCATAGCAACCAATCAGATCGTTTTGCAGAGGGCTTTTCCTCTGCAAAGGTTTTAATAAATCTCCCCCCTATATGCCCCCACCTGAGCTCTATATGACAGAACCCATCACCAATAACCCAGCACCCATCACCAATCACCCAGCACCAATCACTCAGCACCCATCACCCATCCCCAATCACTCAGCACCCATCAACCATCACCCAGCACCCATCACCAATCACCCAGCACCCATCACCCAGCACCAATCACCCAGCACCAATCATCCAGCACCCATCACCAATCACCCAGCACCCATCACCAATCACCCATCACCCATCACCAATCACCCAGCACCCATCACCAATCACCCAGCACCAATCACCCAGCACCTATCACCAATCATCCAGCACCAATCACCCAGCACCCATCACCAATCACCCAGCACGCAGCACCAATCACCCAGCACCAATCACCCAGCACCCAGCACCAATCACCCAGCATCAATAACCCAGCACCAATCACCCAGCACCAATCACCCAGCACCCATCACCCAGCACCAATCACCCAGCACCAATCACCCAGCACCCATCACCCAGCACCCATCCCCAATCACCCAGCACCCATCTTATGCAGGAATCTTCTCACAGCCCTGGTTCTTACACTGAAGAGATGGACACCTCACTAATATATACGTACAGTCTACAATATACTAGAGTTGGCAAAAAAAGAATTATAAATATACAAAGACGTCCATGCATAGCACAGCATACAGGATGGAGGCAGGAAACTCCGCCTCCATTGCGCACAAGACTGACTTCGCATACTAGCAATGTGGGGCAATACCTAGAAAATGGAAAGACCAATTTTTGTATACTGCACTGTAACCTAGTGCATTGGGTTTAGTGCGAATAAACAGCCTGTCAGTTTCCCTTTAATTATATACCTTACCCCCCTTAATGATCTATATACTGTGCCACCATTCATCTATTGATTCCCTATATACTGTGCCACCATTAATGAACTATATACTGTGCCACCATTAATGAACTATATACTGTGCCACCATTAATGAACTATATACTGTGCCACCATTCATCTATTGAATCCCTATATACTGTGCCACCATTAATGAACTATATACTGTGTCAGCATTAATGAACTATATATTGTGCCACCATTAATGAATTATATACTGTGCCACCATTCATCTATTAATTCCCTACATACTGTGCCACCATTAATGAACTATATACTGTGCCACCATTAATGAATTATATACTGTGCCACCATTCATCTATTAATTCCCTATATACTGTGCCACCATTAATTAACTATATACTGTGCCACGATTAATGAATTATATACTGTGCCACCATTCATCTATTAATTCCCTATATACTGTGCCACCATTAATGAACTATATACTGTGCCACCATTAATGAACTATATACTGTGCCAGCATTAATGAACTATATACTGTGCCACCATTAATTAACTATATACTGTGCCACCATTAATGAACTATATACTGTGCCACCATTAATGAACTATATACTGTGCCAGCATTAATGAACTATATACTGTGCCACCATTAATGAACTATATACTGTGCCACCATTAATGAACTATATACTGTGCCACCATTAATGAACTATATACTGTGCCAGCATTAATGAACTATATACTGTGCCACCATTAATTAACTATATACTGTGCCACTATTATTTAACTATACTGTGCCACCACTAAGGGTGCGTTCACACGTGCATATTTTCTGCTGCAGATCTGCTGCAGATTTGCTTTAGCAGAATTCTCTACCCATTGTCAATGGGAAGCAAAATCTGCAGCAGATCTGCAGCAAAAATAGGCACGTTTGAACGCACCCTAAGGATCTATACACAGTGCCAGCATACACAAAAAATATAATGTTCCAATATAATGAAATATATACTGTGCTTCCATAAATTCCCTATATACTGTGCTTACATTCCTCCAATAATTCCTTAATAATGTGCTTCATACAATAAATACAAGCACATAACATAAAGGCACATACATTACATAGGTCATATACACACATACAGTACATAGGTAATATACACACATACAGTACATAGGTAATATACACACATACAGTACATAGGTAATATACACACATACAAAGAGACACTGACACATACATACAGGTACAAATATACATTAAGAAACATAAATACACAGACACACATATAACATGGAATATATACTAAAAGATACAGCCGATAAGCACATCATACATACAGGTACACACATACAATCACTCACAGATATATACACACATACATACATACACACACACACACACATACATACACACATACAGATTCACTTGCTTATATACATACACACATACATAGATTCACTTGCTCATATATATACACACACACACATATACATACATACACACATACAAAGATTCACTTGCTCATATATATATACACACACACATACATAGATAGATTCACTTGCTCACATATACACACACATATACATACCAGTGGCGTTGCGACCCGGGTGCGGGGGGTGCGGCCCTAACCTAATGGGGTGACACCAAGACGCTCCGCAGCACCCCCCTCCCCAGCTACACTGACACCCCCCTACTGTGCCCGACCGGCCTCCCATCCGTCAGCACCCCCCCCCGCCTTCACCTGCGCTGTGTGTGTGCAGTGCGCCCGTCCATCAGCAACCCCCCCCTCTTTCAGTGCGCCCATCCGTCATCACACCACCCCCCTCACCTTCACCAGCACTGTGCCCGGCCTCCGCTCCCATGTCTGCGCCGGCCTGACGTCACACCGTATGGCCGCGCAGGGGGACGTCAGATACGTCACTCGCAGGGCGCCCAGTGAGAAGGATCGATGCGCTGGATGCGTGAGTGTGTGTGTCTGTCTCTCTGTCTGTCTGTCTCTATCTATGTTTGTGTGTGTGACTCTGTGTGTGTGCCTGTCTGTGAGTGTGTGTGTCTCTGACTGTGTGTGTGTTTGTGTGTGTGTCTCTCTGTGTTGTATGTGGTTTCTTTTTTGTGTGTGCGTGTGTGTGTGTGGGGGGGGGGGGGGGTTGAACCGGTGATCTAATGTGGGGAGACTTTGACCCATTGTGGGGAACCTGCAAGGGAACCTGCGGCCTAATGTGGGGAAACTACTACCTAATGTGGGGAGTCTATTCTACCTAAAGTGGGGAGTCTATTCTACCTAATGTGGGGAATCCGTGCTACCGAATGTGGGGAATCTATGCTACCTAATGTGGGGAAACTGCTACCTAATGTGGGGAATCTGTGCTACCTAATGTGTGGAAATTGCTACCTAATGTGGGGTAACTGGTACCTACCTAATGTGGGGGAACTGGTACCAAATGTACGTAATCTATGCTGCCTAATGTGGGGAAAAGATGCTACCTAATGTGGGGAAACTGCTACCTACCTAATGTGGGGGAACTGCTGCCTACCTAATGCTCCCCCCCTGGCAGTAGCACCCTCATCATCCACCAGCAACACCCCCCCCCCCCCAGCAGCACCTCCATCAGCAGATCCTGTCAGGAGGATGATCCTGCCGATGGATGATGGGGGTAATACTGCCAGGGGGGATGGCCAGTAGCACCCTCATCATCCTCCAGCAACACCCCCCCCCAGTAGTAGCACCCCCATCATCCACTAGCAACACCACCAATACCTCCCTCCCGTGGTAATAGCATCAGCTAACGGATGTTGAGGGGTGTTACTGCGGTTGTGGTATTATATTCAGAGGGTGCACTGTATGGCAACGTTATATTCAGAGGGCGCAGTTTGTGGTAGTATTATATTCAGAGGGCGCAGTTTGTGGTAGTATTATTAGAGATGAGCGAACGTACAGTAAATTCGATTCGTCACAAACTTCTCGGCTCGGCAGTTGATGACTTATCCTGCGTAAATTAGTTCAGCCTTCAGGTGCTCCGGTGGGCTGGAAAAGGTGGATACAGTCCTAGGAAAGAGTCTCCTAGGACTGTATCCACCTTTTCCAGCCCACCGAAGCACCTGAAAGCTGAACTAATTTATGCAGGAACTGCATCAACTGCCGAGCCGAGAAGTTTGTGACGAGTTGAATTTACTGTAGTTCGCTCATCTCTAAGTATTATATTCAGAGGGTGCAGGGGGTGGTAGTATTATATTCAGAGTGTACAGTATGTGTTGGTATTATATTCAGAGGGTACAGTATGTGGTAGTATTATATTCAGTGGGTACAGTGTGTGGCTGTATTATATTCAGGGGTACAGTATGTGGCAGATTTATGTTCAGAGTGTACAGTGTCTGTTGGCATTATATTCAGAATGTACAGTGTGTCGTAGTATTATATTCAGTGGGTATGGTGTATGGAAGGTTTATAATCAAAGAGTATAGTGTATAGTAGTATTATATTTAGAGGATACAGTGTCTGGCAGGTTTATAATAATAATTGTTTTCATATAGAGGATGAGAATGCGCTGACATAGTGAGGAGACGTCTGGGCGTCACATTCTACAGACAGAAGTTTTAGCTGGACCAGGCGGTATGTACCATCTGAATTAGATAAGGGAAGACTATAGAGAAGACGTCACCTGTAGTCACTGATATCATTGTTCATTCTCCTCTCTATGTCCTATCAGACCTGTAGTCTCTTGTCAGTTCTACAGTTAGGTCAGTGAAACTACAACTCCCAGCATAACCTCACCACTGCTCAAAGGGGTACTCTACTGGAAAACATTTTTTTTAATCAACTGGTGCTACAAAGTTAAACAGATTTGTAAATTACTTCTATTAAAAAATCTTAATCCTTCCAGTACTTATTAGCTGCTGTATAAGCGATTCACAGGAAGTTATTTTCTTTTTTAATTTATTTTCTGTCTGACCACAGTGCTCTGTGCTGACACCTCTGTCCATGTCAAGAACTGTCCATAGTAGGAGCAAATCCCCATAGCAAACCTCTGGACAGTTCCTGACATGGACAGAGGTGTCATCAAATAGCACTGTGGTCAGACTGGAAATAACTATACAACTTCCTGTGGAGCATACACCAGCTTATAAGTACTGTAAGTATTAAGATTTTAAATAGAAGTAATTTAAAAATCTGTTTAACTTTCTGGCACCAGTTGATATAAAAGTAAATGTTTTCCAGTGGAGTACCCCTTTAAGTAATTCTGGGAGCAGTATATTTAAATGATGAAAACTTCTTTAACCCTTTCCCATTCTGTGGCAACTGGTATATCTGATTATTATACTGGAATTTCTCACAATGCGCTACAACAGTGGTGTCTGTCACAACAGGCTAAAAAGTTACTGGGGGGAGGAGGGAGGTATGGGAGTGACACCATTTTCTACCGCACCGGGTGACACCAACCCTAGCAACGCCACTGTATACATACATACATATACATAGATTCACTTGCTCATATATATATACACATATACATAGATTCACTTGCTCACATATATATATATATATATATATATATATATATATATACACACACACACACACACACACATACGCACACATACATAGATACACATATACATAGATTCACTTGCTCATATATATATATATACACATATACATAGATTCACTTGCTCACACACATATATATATATATATATATATATATATATATACACATACACACACACACACATACATACATACACATATACATAGATTCACTTGCTCACATATATAGGCACATACATAGAGATAGACACACACACAAACACACATATATATGCACCTCACACTGACATACAGTCACTCACATATATACACAGTCACTTACACTAAGGCCCCAGCCATCCCTCTCTGCACAGGCGCATACATAGAGAAACACACAAACACATACACACAAATATATATACATACACACACACACTGACATACAATCACTCACATATACACACACACACACTTAGACACAATCACTCACATATATTTACAGTCACTTACAGTAAGGGCTGCATAGACTGAATTTTGTGTCTGGACATGCAGTGGGCGGGGCTTCTCTCTGCCTCCGCTGCTCCTGTCTCCTCTGTGTGGAGAGAAGCAGAGAAATGGCAGATAATGACAGGGAGAGTGGCGCCCCTTGCTGCAGGGAGGGCACAGCACCCTCCATTAAACCACATACAAATCTCCCCAGCAATGGATCCTTTTTACTTCACCTGTCACCCTGCAGCTCTTTTTGTGAGGGCACTAGAGGGGCAGGTGAGGAAAAGGGCAGGGGCTCCAGCCCCCCTTTCACTCCTATGTGTGCACGTCCCTGCACCCACACATTGCTTTGTGTCCACATATGGAGTCAGGGGTGGGCTGACAACACTTGGGGCCCCCAGACCAAAAAAAGGAAGGGCCCACTGCCTCCTCAGTCTTCTACCACGTCCCTTTTCCACCCAAATCTCCCACATAATAAATTAAAATGTGTTTATGTAAGAAACACTTTAACGTAGGCAAATTTCCATGACCAATAATACTGGTATACAAGGAGTAAATATATACCACTGATCTGCAGCGTCCTCTTTCCTTTTCTTCTCTGTCTGGATCAGACCACCATGTCAATCTCTTACCATCTGCAGGGCAAACATGTCAGACTCTACATTTTTTCAGTGTCCACCCATCTATAGGCCCACAAACTGTAATAATCCCCTTCAGGTAGATAGGTAGCCACGTAAATAAGTAACTAGGTAGGCGGATCAGGAATCCAGATATGTAGGTAGGTGACTAGCCAGGTAGGTAGGTAGGGGGCTAGCAAGGTAGTTAGGCAGCCATGTATGAAGGCCAGACATGTACATAGTTAGGTAGCCAGGTATGTAGGTAGTTAGATAGCCCGGTATGTAGGTAAGTATTTAGGCATACATATAAAGTTAGGTAGCCCCCCCCCTTCCCTGTTGGTATAGACAGCAGAATTACCCCCCCCCCTCTTCCTTGTAGGTATAGGCAGCAGAGTTAACCCCCCTTCCCTGTAGGCATAGGCGGTAGAGTTAACCCCCCTTCCCCATAGGTTTAGGCAGCAGAGTTAACCCTCCTCCCTGTAGGTATAGGAACAGAGTAGACCCCTCCCCCTTTCTCCATAGGTATAGGCAGCAGTTAACCCCCCCTTTCCTCATAGGTGAATAGTGATTTTTCTGTACGTACACACAGTCAGGTTTACAACAAGTTTTCCGCTACAAGTTTGATCCTCGGCAAATTTCTCACAACTCAAACTCGGAACGGGGAACTTACGGCACCGATCTCTTTTTTTTCCAGGCCATTGGGTCACCAGAGATCCGAATGGCCTGGAAATGTCATATGGAAGGTCACAGTTTAGAGACCACTGCACAGTGGTCACCAAACTGTGGCCCTCCAGATATTGCAAAACTACAACTTTCAGCATCCCCAGACAGCCAACCCCATGTTTCCTGCTGTGAGTTTGAAGAGGAGCAGGCTCTCTGTGCCAAATTTTTGGCAGCAAATTTCCGCTGATGAAAATCCACCTCAACCCCTATTTTATAATGCAGATCTGTCACAAATATGCAACAAAATGAGCATAATGAGCGGTTGTTCTGACTCGGATTTACCTAAGGTTCATTATTTTTCTCTAGGATACAGCATGGCGGCAGCAGCTACATCATAAGTATTTAAAATATTTTTAATGCTGCCGCCAAGGTTCCTGGTTGAAAATATAGCCCAGTGTGTCAGAAATGTGACAGACCCTATTTAACTCTTCCCATTTCATTTATTTTCTTTTTTTTTCTCCTTCCCTGCCTTCTAAGATAACTTTTTATTTTTCCACCAACAGAGTCGTATAATGGGGATTTTTTTTATTTATAGCACAACATTCTTTAATATTTTGTCTTGTAAAATGTTAGATATCACAATGGAAGCCTAACAGATCCCATTAAAAATAACACTATAAAATCATACAGTGGCCTTACCAGCTTTCTTTCTTAACCTTCCCTTATGACATCACACATGTGACATCAGTCTTTGGTTGATACCTTTACCAGCCACTAGTACAGTTCAGGCCTTAGGTATCAGAGGGAGCGCACACAAAGAGCAGATGAGGAAGAGGACAAGATGACACAGGAGAGGTACATCAATCCTAAATATTGATCAGAATACATCTAGAGTTCTAGACTTGCAAATAATGACTAGATCTTTTAAATATAATGTGTCACAATAATAGTGTTAATTGTATTAAATCTAGTTATTTAACTATACACTTTGCTGATGATCACAAATGACCAAGTATATACTGTTTATATTCAATTCTATTATACAAAGAGTTGGGGGGGGTGTATGTCCTGTATGGGTATATTAAGTCTATGGGGGAGAATCATCAAAACCTGTGTAGAGGAAGAGTGGAGCATCAGATCAGATCGCTTCTTTCAGTTTTTAGAGGCCTTTTTAAAATGAAAGAATCAATCTTATTGGTTTCTACGGGCAACTGGTCAACATTTCCTCTGCGCTGGTGTTGATAAATCTCCCCCTATATGTATAGTTTTCTATACTAAGAAAGTCAAAAGCACCTAAATGTCTAAAACACACCTACATGTATGTGACCTACTAATGGGGGTGACAGGGAAGTAATGTAAGAGATGTCTGACCTTTAACATGACCTCCTGTTATAACCTAAAACAAGAAATTAGGCTGAAATAACGTATATTTCACTATTATAATGCTGGATTTCTTGTATGACTATTAGTACTGAATCATAAAAAGAAATGCATACATTGAATTTTCTTTAACATGATTGTCCCACAGAGCAAATTTGGTAAAATCAGATGTGTGCCCCATACATATATGTAAAGGGGTACAAAAATAATTTATATCCCTGTAGAGTTCTTCTCCCTCATGGATCTGATCCCCTAGTATCCTCTCTGAGCTGGAACCCTACCGTTGCCAGGCAACTTTCCCCCAATCCCCCTTGCTTATAAGCACAGTGGAAACAAACTGCCATTACCTTCAGGACACTGCAGTTGAACTGAGCATGTGTTAGGGAGCATTCACACCACGTTTTAGCTATACAGGGACCTGATTTGGCTGGGGGCAGTGAAAACCAGGTGCTCCCTTATACCAGCCGGACCTGGCCCCCTTCTCATTCATTTGAATGATCTGACCAGAGTCAAACTGCGGTTTTCAGTTGGTTCAGAAAAACGGATATGGGGCAAAAATGAGCCGACCGGAGACATTGTTTGACTCCGGTTGGCTCATTTAAATGAATGAGAAGGGGGCCGGGACCGGCTGGGATATGGGAGCGCCCGGTTTTCACTCCCCCCAGCTGGATCCGGTCCCCATATAGCTAAAACGTGGTGTGAACCCACCCTTACCCCGACTTAGTGGGTCGTAACCAACAGTTATCAATACAATGCAGGTACATGGAGAATTAGTAATCTTATATCTCTCAAACAATATTGTAATCCTGGTACATTGAAATATGTTAAATGTCACATAATGCATTAGTATAGAACTTTTGTTTGTTGGTATTTTTTTTTTTTAAATGAGACAACTTCTTTAACCCCTTAAGGACCCAGCCATTTTACACCTTAGGACCAGGCCATATTTTGCACATCTGACCACTGTCACTTTAAACATTAATAACTCTGGAATGCTTTTAGTTATCATTCTGATTCCGAGATTGTTTATTCGTGACATATTCTACTTTAACATAGTGGTAACATTTTGTGGTAACTTGCAACCTTTCTTGGGGAAAAATCCCAAAATTTGATGAAAAATTTGAAAATTTAGCATTTTTCTAACTTTGAAGCTCTCTGCTTGTAAGGAAAATGGATATTCCAAATATTTTTTTTATATTCACATATGCAATATGTCCACTTTATGTTTGCATCATAAAATTTACGTGTTTTCACTTTTGGAAGACACCAGAGGGCTTCAAAGTTCCAAACTCACTATTTTTCAGGGACCAGTTCAGGTTTGAAGTGGATTTGAAGGGTCTTCATCTTAGAAATATCCCACAAATGACCCCATTATAAAAACTGCACCCCCCAAAAGTATTCAAAATGACATTCAGTCAGCGTTTTAACCCTTTAGGTGTTTCACAGGAATTGCAGCAAAGGGAAGGAGAAAATTCACAATCTTCATTTTTTACACTCGCATGTTCTTGTAGACCCAATTTTTGAATTTTTACAAGGGGTAAAAGGAGAAAATGTATACTTATATTTGTAGCCCAATTTCTCTCGAGTAAGCACATACCTCATATGTCTATGTAAAGTGTTCGGCGAGCGCAGTAGAGGGCTCAGAAGCGAAGAAGGGGGTTTTGGAGAGTACGTTTTTCTGAAATGGTTTTTGGGGGGTATGTTGCATTTAGGAAGCCCCTATGGTGCCAGAACAGCAAAAAAAAAAAAAAAACACATACCATACCATTTTGGAAACTAGACCCCTTGAGGAGCGTAACAAGGAATTAAGTGAGCCTTAATACCCCACAGGCGTTTCACCACTTTTGCATATGTAAAAAAATAAATAAAAAAATCACTAAAATGTGTGTTTCCCCCCAAATTTCACATTTTTGCAAGGGTTAATAGCAGAAAATACCCCCCAAAATTTGTAACCCCATCTCTTCTGAGTATGGAGGTACCCCATAAGTTGACCTGAAGTGCACTACGGGTGAGAAGAGAAGGAGTCATATTTGGCTTTTTAAGAGCAAATTTAGCTCGGGGGGCATGTCGCATTTAGGAAGCCCCTATGGTGCCAGGACAGCAAAAGAAAAAACACATGGCATACCATTTTGGAAACTAGACCCCTTGAGGAATGTAACAAGGAATCAAGTGAGCCTTAATACCCCACAGTGGTTTCACGACTTTTGCAAACGTAAAAAAAAAAAAAATTCACTAAAATGTGTGTTTCCCCCCCAAAATTTCAAATTTTTGCAAGGGTTAACAGGGGAAGCCCCTATGGTGCAAGGACAGCAAAATAACCCCCACATAGCATACCATTTTGGAAACTAGACCCCTTGAGGAACATAACAAGGGGTACAGTGAGCATTTACCCCCCCCCCCCCCCCCACTGGTGTCTGTCAGATCTTTGGAACAGTGGGCTGTACAAAATGTTTTATTTGCACAGCCCACTGTTCCAAAGATCTGTCAGACACCAGTGGGGTGTAAATTCTCACCACACCCCTCATTACATTCCGTGAGGGGTGTAGTTTCCGAAATGGGGTCACATGTGGGGTTTTATTTTTTTTGCGTTTGTCAAAACCGCTGTAACAATCAGCCACCTCTGTGCAAATCACATCAAATGTACATGGTGCACTCTCCCTTCTGGGCCTTGTTGTGCGCCCCCATAACACTTTGCGCCCACATATGGGGTATCTCCGTAGTCGGGAGAAATTGCTTTACAAATTTTGGGGGGCTTTTTTCCCTTTTACCTCTTGTCAAAATGAAAAGTATAGGGCAACATCAGCATGTTAGTGTAAAAAATTTATTTTTTTAAACTAACATGCTGGTGTAGACCCCAGCTTCACCTTTTCATAAGGGGTGAAAGGAGAAAAAGCCCCCCAAAATTTGTTAGGCAATTTCTCCCGAGTACGGTGATACCCCATATGTGGCCCTAAACTGTTGCCTTGAAATACGACAGGGCTCCGAAGTGAGAGAGCGCCATGTGCATTTGAGGCCTGAATTAGGGATTCGCATAGGGGTGGACATAGGGGTATTCTACGCCAGTGATTCCCAAACAGGGTGCCTCCAGCTGTTGAAAAACTCCCAGCATGCTTGGACAGTCAACGGCTGTCTGGCAATACTGGGAGTTCTTGTTTTGCAACAGCTGGAGGCTCCATTTTGGAAACAGTGGCGCACCAGACGTTTTTCATTTTTATTGGGGAGGGGAGGTGGGGCTGTGTAGGGGTATGTGTATATGTAGTGTTTTTTTCTTTTTCTTTTATTTTGTGATAGTATAGTGTAGTGTAGTGTTTTTAGGGTACAGTCACATGGGCGAGGGATTACAGCGAGTTTCCCGCTGCGAGTTTGAGCTGCCGCGCAAAATTTGCTGCGTCGCAAACTTGCAGCCTGATACTCACCGTAAGCCCCCTGCCCATGTGAATGTACCCTGTACATTCACAGGGGGGCCTCCAGCTGTTGCAAAACTACAACTCCCAGCATGCACTGTCTATCAGTGCATGCTGGTAGGTATAGTTTTGCAACAGCTGGAGGCACACGGGTTGGGAAACACTGAGTTAGGAAACAGACAATGTTTCCCAACCAGTGTGCCTCCAGTTGTTGCAAAACCACTACCCCCAAACATTCTCAGGCATGCTGGAAGTAGATGTTCTGCAACATCTTGAGAGCCAGATGTTGCCGAACTACAACTCCCAGAATGCTTGGAGTTGTAGTTTTGCAACATCTGGAGGACTACAGTTTGTAGACCACTAATACAGTGGTTCCCAATCTGTGCCCTTCCAAATGTTGCAAAACTACAACTCCCAGTATGCCAAAACTGTCCAGGCATGCTGGGAGTTGTAGTTCTGCAACATCTGAAGGGCCAGATGTTACAGAACTACAACTCCCAGAATGCCTGGACAGTAATGGCATGCTGAGGATGTGTAGTTTTGCAACATCTGGAAGGGCACAGTGGTCTCCAAACTGTGGACCTCCAGCTGTTGCAAAACTGCAACTCCCAGCATGCCCAGGGCATTTGCCCTGGATGCCTGCTGAAGCATTTCAGCAGGCATCCGCTTCTGATCTCAGCCCGGCGCGCGGCAGGGCCCGGAAAACGCCAGGACGTACGGGGACGTCCTGGGTCCTTAAAGCCCAGGGTGCTGGGACGTCCCCGTACGTCCTGGGTCCTTAAGGGGCTAAAGGTGTACTCCGCCCATAGACATCTTATCCCCTATCCAAAACATTGTGGATGAGATGTCTGATCCTGGAGTGGGTCTGGCCACTGGGACCCCCCACGATATCTAGGCCGACTTTGCGGAATCTGTGGCAATCCATATCGCCAAACCACACCCCCTCTATTAATGTCTATGGGAGGGGGCGTGACGGCACAGAGATCGCGGGGGTTCCCAGTGGCAAGACACCTGCCATCAGACATCTTATTCCCTATCCTTTCTATAGCGGATAAGATGTTCAGGGGCAGAGTACCACTTTAAAGGGAATTTATCAACTCTATTTGCTCCAAAGAACTTCAGACCCTATTGTACCTTTTTTTTTTTTTAGCTGATAATAGTTGCCTAATTTGTAAAATCAGTGTTCAATTTTTCAGCCAAGTTCCAAAGAGGTGGGGTTAATCTGCTGAAGTGCCGAAGCTTGGCACACCTCCTCGGTTGCTCCCACCTCCCAGGCCCTCCTTGATTGATGTTCTGAGCCCGGTTTTTCAATCAAGAAGGAGCTGGAGGGGAGAGCAAGTAAGTGGATGTGCCGGGATGAGACACTTGAGCAGCTTAGATCAGCCTCCTTGCACCCTACATTTGTGTATTACACCTGAATATTAGACAATACTGGATTAAACTATGTGGAATGTTGATTTAGGGATCTATCCAATTGCTAGCAGGCCATGGACACAAGATTACATATAAGATAAGGTTATATGCCGACCAGGTATTATATTGTAGTTCCCAGCGATTTGAATCTAACTTTGAAGGGGAAGTGCCTTTAGGCACTTCCCCCTTCAAAGTTAGCGGGTCATGTAGAAATTTTTCTGTACCATGTCTATGACAATCATGGGTGCTTTTTGCCTTCCTTAGGTTGTAGGGATATTGTTACCATTAAAATTGTCAGAACCCTAAAATAAACCCTAACAGACCCAACTAAACTAAGGAATACATGTTCATAGTTATTAAAAAGAGGAAACACACCCCTCAAGGAACATAACAAGGGGTACAGTGAGCCTTAACACACCACAGGTGTTTGATGACTTTTTGTAAAATTTGGATGAGTAAATAAAAAAAATAGGAGGAAATACGAGAAAATGCCCCTCAAAATTTGTAACCCCATTTCTTCTGGGTTTGGAAGTATCCCATGTATGGATGTAAAGTGCTCTGCGAGCAAACTACAATGATCAGAAGAGAAGAAGCGCCATTGGGCTTTTGGAGAGAGAATTCGTCTGGAATTCAAGTCAGGGGACATGTGCGTTTACAAAGCCCCCATGGTGCCAGAACAGTGGACCCCCCACATGTGACTCTATTTCGGAAACAACACCCCTCACAGAATGTAACAATGGGTGCAGTGAGCATTTACATACCACTGACGTTTGACAGACTTTTGGAACAGTGGGCTGTGCAAATAAAAACTTAAATTTTTCATTTTCATGGACCCCTGTTCCAAAAATCTGTCAGACACCAGTAGGGCATAAATGCTCACTGCACCCCTTATTACATTCCATGAGGGGTGTAGTTTCCAAAATGGGGTCACATGTTGGGGGGGGGTTCCGCTGTTCTGGCACCATGGGGGCTTTGTAAACGCACATGGCCTTCAATTCCAGCCAAATTCTCTCTCCAAAAGTCCAATGGCGCTCCTTCTCTTCTGAGCCCTGTAGTGAGCCAGCAGAGCACTTTATGTCCACACATGGAGTTATTTAAATATTCAGAAGAAATGGTGATACAAATTATGGGGGGCTTTTTCTCAATTACCCCTTGTGAAAATGAAAAATTTGGGATAACATTAGAAATTAGAAATATTAGCAATAAATTCATCATAAAATATACTTACTGTTAAATACTTTAACTCAATATAAAATTAAAATAAAAACAATAAAAATTAATAAAATGTAAAAAATATATATAAAAAATATGTATATAAAAATCTAAAATCACTAACTAAAAAATAAAATACACAAAATACATAAAAAATACAAATAATAACATAAATATAACAAAAATAAAATATAGGTAAAGTGCGAGCTGATCAGCTACCACCGGACCATCCTCCCAAAACCAACGCACGGCAGGTGTATGGCAGCACCGAATGCAGAAACAAGGAAGAAATGCCAGCGAGGTAAAGCGGATCCCAGATTTATTAAATGGATAAAAACAGGAACGGTAAATACAGGGTTACGCGTTTCAGGCGTGTAACAGGACGCCCTTAGTCATACTAAAATATAAAATATAGCACCAATCACTAATAATAAATAGATTAAGATTATACAAGCAAGAACTTTCTGAATAAGATAACGTTTTTTCACTTCCATCTACTGTATATATATATGTGTATATATATATATATATATGTATAATTCCCTCTGCTTCCCTTCTCCCTTCCTTATTCCCCCCCCCCCCGCCCCTCCCTTGCAACTTACATGCTACTCAAGAAATCCATATCTTAGGACATCATATATCCCAGACTACCATAGCTTATTACATAACAAACAGAATAAATAGCAGTCTATACCGATTCACAGAATATAAATAAATAAAATATTTTTTTCTCCTATAAAATTGCATGAGTTACAAGATCATTTACATGAGAATATAATTACTCATGTTAATATCACACTTTTACATACTCCATGGTCTGCACTATGGATAATTTGGAACATACCCTACACAGTCTTAGTCCCATAACATGTGCAGTAGTACTCTAGAAGTGAAATACAGACAAAGTCCGAAGTCATGCGCACAGGTCCAGCAATATGTAGATATCGCGAGAAGTGAATCATCCATCATGAGGCTTGCGCATTGATTACCAATGTGTGGACATGCGTACCTACTGTGACATCACATGTAAACAAAGGTGGTGATAGGCGCAGAAAATAAACACATGCCAGACCATAACAAACTGTATGATTGGTTGCGATTTTTCGCAGGATTGGTACACAACAATAGCGGGACACAAGATTGTGATGTGCGGCCATCTGATTGGCGATAGCACGGCACAGGAAATGAACGCAATGTGAGATTATATAAAGCCTACCTTGCGTCCGGGGCACCATTAGCCTCAAAGCCCTTGACCAAGCTGGTTTATTCAGCGAAACGTCGAAGAGGCTAGCCATGTTTTAATACAGCGTGTGTTCACTGTTAGTAATGTTAATGCAGCATGCATACTCACCTACTAGTGCACAGATCATAGTGCACAATATATATTAATTGTTGAGCACTAACAGAAACTTAGTAGGTAGGAGAGGTTTTCCATTTCCATAAAAACTTCAGTGACACCGCCGATAATTTTAAACCGTGTGTTTCATAAGGGTAGCTTTTTAGTTTGTGAATTGAATAAAGTTTAAAAGTTTTAGGGGGGCTTCTAGTAAGGGTTTTCCCCAGAAGGGGTAGCCCCTTAAAGGTTGATATTGCACTATTACCCTGGAACCTTCAGGGATCCTTTTTTGTTTAATTCACTGACCATTGAAGGAAAGTAAACATTGCTGGTTAGCTCAATGGTGCTGATCGGGACCTCCGCGATAAAATCGTGGCGTCCCGAACAGCTTGCAGGACGCGAGGAGGATCCCTACCTGCCTCCTCGCTGTCCGATCGCCAAATGACTGCTCCATGCCTGAGATCCAGGCAGGAGCAGTTGAGTGGCAATAACACTGATCAATGCCATGCTAAAAGAAACAAAAAATAACACATACCCCAAACATTGCAAACACAAAACCCCCAAAAACCTGTCAATAGTCTCTGTCAACATGATCCTGGGAGGGAAAATACACTGCACTACAACAGAAATAAAAATCCCTATCATCTATATCTCAATGGGTTCCATCTTTTCTTTTGTTCTTTTTTCTAATGCGGTTTTATAATCCCTGAGACAAGTAGTTCTGGCCCTAGAGTGTTATATATATTAGCGTCTGTAGCATGTATAAGGGACATGTTATCATACCTGTGTCTTTTATAGGTGATTGATGCCCGGTGAGAAGGTGAAAGTGACCTATACCCCCGTCAGCTGCAGGAAAGGAACCAAGAGACAGGTAATTAATATTTATATTAATTACTGATAACAATCAGGCTAGATATAACATCTAGACCTGCAGAGATGTCATAGTCTCTACCTTATACATGAAGATATATGTGATTTTAATAAGTATATCGTCTATAGACAGCTTCTTATATAACAAAACTGTGTCTCAGGTACAGAGATTGGGAACATTTATGATTTCTAATATCTGTTTTTTATTTGTAGTAATCCCTTTTTCAATAGACAGACCGCAGATTTAAGACATAACTGTACTGTAAAGAAAAATCTATAAGTTAATGTAATAAATCACATACTATAACTGATTATTGCCATTTAAAACTATGAAAAATACATTATGTTGATTATAAAACAGAAATACAGAATGGAGACAACCGTCTGTGGCTCAAGCTCGACTGCCCCTTTCTTTGAGTGGCCCCTCAATGTTGTGGAAACGGGTGGAGGACATTGTCTCCATTAGAATGGGTCCCCCTACAATGCTTCGGCTGTTGATCTGAAGTGCATTCTGTGCTTTGGAACCTCGGGGGCAAACTGTATTTCTGTTATTAATTTTTAGTTTAGCAATTCCCACCGCAACATGGTTAACCTCTATCCTAAATTTCTGCACAAAATTGATAACAGACATTCCAAGAAATATTTTACCAAATAAAAATATATAAAATATTGATGAAATTCATGAATAATAATAACAACAAAAATAACAGTTTTTGATTCAAAAACAAAAAAACTAAAATAATTTATAAAATATTTTGCTCCTGCCCCCTTCCCCCAAAAATAAAAAAACATATATTACCCTTAAAATTTATGAATAAAGAAACAAAAAATAACACATACCCCAAACATTACAAACACAAAACCCCCAAAAACCTAACAATAGTCTCTGTCAACATCATCCTGGGAGGGATAATACACTGCACTGCAATAGAAATAAAAATCCCTATCATCTATATCTCAATGGGTTCCATCTTTTCTTTTGTTCTTTTTTCTAATCCGGTTTTATAATCCCTGAGACAAGTAGTTCTGGCCCTAGAGTGTTAGATATATTAGCATCTGTAGCATGTATAAGGGACATGTTATCATACCTGTGTCTTTTTATAGGTGATTGATGCCCGGTGAGAGGGTGAAAGGGACCTATACCCCCGTCAGCTGCAGGAAAGGAACAAAGAGACAGGTAATTAATATTTATATTAATTACTGATAACAATCAGGCTAGATACAACATCTAAACCTGCAAAGATGTCATAGTCTCTACCTTATACATGAAGATATATGTGTTTTTAATAAGTATATCGTCTATAGACAGCTTCTTATATAACACAACCTTGTCTCAGGTACAGAGATTAGGAACATTTTTGATTTCTAATATCTGTTTTTTGTTTGTAGTAATCCCTTTTTCAATAGACTGACCGCAAATTTAAGACATAACTGTACTGTAAAGAAAAATCTATAAGTTAATGTAATAAATCACATACTATAACTGATTATTGCCATTTAAAACTATGAAAAATACATTATGTTGATTATAAAACAGAAATACAGAATGGAGACAACCGTCTGTGGCTCAAGCTCGACTGCCCATTTCTTTGAGTGGCCCCTCAATGTTCTGGAAATGGGTGGAGGACATTGTCTCCATTAGAATGGGTCCCCCTAAGATGCTTCGGCTGTTGATCTGAAGTGCATTCTGTGCTTTGGAATCTCGGGGGCAAACTGTATTTCTGTTATTAATTTTTAGTTTAGCAATTCCCACCGCAACATGGTTAACCTCTATCCTAAATTTCTGCACAAAATTGATAAAAGACATTCCAAGAAATATTTTGCCAAATAAAAATATATAAAATATTGATGAAGTTGATGAATAAGAATAACAACAAAAATAACAGTTTTTTATTAAAAAACAAATAAACAATAATAATTTATCAAATATTTTGCTCCTGCCCCCTTCCCCAAAAATAAAAAAACATATATTACCCTTAAAATTTATAAATAAAGAAACAAAAAATAACACATACCCCAAACATTGCAAACACAAAACCCCCAAAAACCTAACAATAGTGTCTGTCAACATCCTCCTGGGAGGGATAATACACTGCACTACAATAGAAATAAAAATCCCTATCATCTATATCTCAATGGGTTCCATCTTTTCTTTTGTTCTTTTTTCTAATGCGGTTTTATAATCCCTGAGACAAGTAGTTCTGGCCCTAGAGTGTTATATATATTAGCGTCTGTAGCATGTATAAGGGACATGTCATCATACCTGTGTCTTTTTATAGGTGATTAATGCCCGGTGAGAGGGTGAAAGGGACCTATACCCCCGTCAGCTGCAGGAAAGGAACAAAGAGACAGGTAATTAATATTTATATTAATTACTGATAACAATCAGGCTAGATATAACATCTAGACCTGCAGAGATGTCATAGTCTCTACCTTATACATGAAGATATATGTGTTTTTAATAAGTATATCATCTATAGACAGCTTCTTATATAACACAACTGTTTCTCAGGTACAGAGATTGGGAACATTTATGATTTCTAATATCTGTTTTTTATTTGTAGTAATCCCTTTTTCAATAGACTGACCGCAGATTTAAGACATAACTGTACTGTAAAGAAAAATCTATAAGTTAATGTAATAAATCACATACTATAACTGATTATTGCCATTTAAAACTATGAAAAATACATTATGTTGATTATAAAACAGAAATACAGAATGGAAACAACCGTCTGTGGCTCAAGCTCGACTGCCCCTTTCTTTGAGTGGCCCCTCAATGTTGTGGAAACGGGTGGAGGACATTGTCTCCATTAGAATGGGTCCCCCTACGATGCTTCGGCTGTTGATCTGAAGTGCATTCTGTGCTTTGGAACCTCGGGGGCAAACTGTATTTCTGTTATTAATTTTTAGTTTAGCAATTCCCACCGCAACATGGTTAACCTCTATCCTAAATTTCTGCACAAAATTGATAACAGACATTCCAAGAAATATTTTACCAAATAAAAATATATAAAATATTGATGAAACTGATGAATAATAATAACAACAAAAATAACAGTTTTTGATTAAAAAACAAAAAAACTAAAATAATTTATAAAATATTTTGCTCCTGCCCCCTTCCCCCAAAAATAAAAAATTATATATTACCCTTAAAATTTATGAATAAAGAAACAAAAAATAACACATACCCCAAACATTACAAACACAAAACCCCCAAAAACCTAACAATAGTCTCTGTCAACATCATCCTGGGAGGGATAATACACTGCACTGCAATAGAAAGATAAATCCCTATCATCTATATCTCAATGGGTTCCATCTTTTCTTTTGTTCTTTTTTCTAATGCGGTTTTATAATCCCTGAGACAAGTAGTTCTGGCCCTAGAGTGTTAGATATATTAGCGTCTGTAGCATGTATAAGGGACATGTTATCATACCTGTGTCTTTTTATAGGTGATTGATGCCCAGTGAGAGGGTGAAAGGGACCTATACCCCCGTCAGCTGCAGGAAAGGAACAAAGAGACAGGTAATTAATATTTATATTAATTACTGATAACAATCAGGCTAGATACAACATCTAAACCTGCAAAGATGTCATAGTCTCTACCTTATACATGAAGATATATGTGTTTTTAATAAGTATATCGTCTATAGACAGCTTCTTATATAACACAACCATGTCTCAGGTACAGAGATTAGGAACATTTATGAATTCTAATATCTGTTTTTTATTTGTAGTAATCCCTTTTTCAATAGACTGACCGCAAATTTAAGACATAACTGTACTGTAAAGAAAAATCTATAAGTTAATGTAATAAATCCCATACTATAACTGATTATTGCCATTTAAAACTATGAAAAATACATTATGTTGATTATAAAACAGAAATACAGAATGGAGACAACCGTCTGTGGCTCAAGCTCGACTGCCCATTTCTTTGAGTGGCCCCTCAATGTTCTGGAAACGGGTGGAGGACATTGTCTCCATTAGAATGGGTCCCCCTAAGATGCTTCGGCTGTTGATCTGAAGTGCATTCTGTGCTTTGGAATCTCGGGGGCAAACTGCATTTCTGTTATTAATTTTTAGTTTAGCAATTCCCACCGCAACATGGTTAACCTCTATCCTAAATTTCTGCACAAAATTGATAAAAGACATTCCAAGAAATATTTTGCCAAATAAAAATATATAAAATATTGATGAAGTTGATGAATAATAATAACAACAAAAATAACAGTTTTTTATTAAAAAACAAATAAACAATAATAATTTATCAAATATTTTGCTCCTGCCCCCTTCCCCAAAAATAAAAAAACATATATTACCCTTAAAATTTATAAATAAAGAAACAAAAAATAACACATACCCCAAACATTGCAAACACAAAACCCCCAAAAACCTAACAATAGTGTCTGTCAACATCATCCTGGGAGGGATAATACACTGCACTACAATAGAAATAAAAATCCCTATCATCTATATCTCAATGGGTTCCATCTTTTCTTTTGTTCTTTTTTCTAATGCGGTTTTATAATCCCTGAGACAAGTAGTTCTGGCCCTAGAGTGTTAGATATATTAGTGTCTGTAGCATGTATAAGGGACATGTTATCATACCTGTGTCTTTTTATAGGTGATTGATGCCCGGTGAGAGGGTGAAAGGGACCTATACCCCCGTCAGCTGCAGGAAAGGAACAAAGAGACAGGTAATTAATATTTATATTAATTACTGATAACAATCAGGCTAGATACAACATCTAAACCTGCAAAGATGTCATAGTCTCTACCTTATACATGAAGATATATGTGTTTTTAATAAGTATATCGTCTATAGACAGCTTCTTATATAACACAACCATGTCTCAGATACAGAGATTAGGAACATTTATGATTTCTAATATCTGTTTTTTATTTGTAGTAATCCCTTTTTCAATAGACCTACCGTAGATTTAAGACATAACTGTACTGTAAAGAAAAATCTATAAGTTAATGTAATAAATCACATACTATAACTGATTATTGCCATTTAAAACTATGAAAAATACATTATGTTGATTATAAAACAGAAATACAGAATGGAGACAACCGTCTGTGGCTCAAGCTCGACTGCCCATTTCTTTGAGTGGCCCCTCAACGTTCTGGAAACGGGTGGAGGACATTGTCTCCATTAGAATGGGTCCCCCTAAGATGTATCAAAGAATCAACTTGAAAGAACCTAATTCTCGATGTTGAGAAGGGGAAAAACCTTATAAAACATAGCTTTTAATATAATACTCTAAAATGCACCACACCTTGTGATAAAGAATAAGTGCCCAAATAGTAAAGCAACACAGATAGCAGTTACCACACGTAATGTGGATTTACGATAAAGGAGAAGCATAACTATTGCCAAAGAACACCCAACGCGTTTCTGCCACTACGTGGCTTCCTCAGGGGAAATGTATATAGAATGCAATAGATAGTAATACTGCTATATGACAGAATATCAATAGAGTATAAAATAGTTTAGTTCATAGGGAAACACCCGATACACAGTGTATATCCCTTAATTATTTTAGCTCATCCGATAGGGAAACACCCGATATATAGTGTAAATCCCTATTGCCATAGTGTGGCTTATCATGACAGGAGGTCAGTCATCCTTCAGGGCAACCTGTAAGTAAAGCATAAACATAGAAAAAGATTTCAATGTGCCATCCGTATTCCATAGTTACTGGCCATTCATAGTATCAATATAAATACCTAGAGAAAAGACACATATTCACAGTTTCCAAGTGTTTGCCCGGATACCTATAATGAAGATACAAGGTCCCAATCAATATGGGAGATGCTAGTACCTGCAATACAAGCAGTGCGCATCGCACCAGCTATCATACTCACACTCCTGTAGCCACACGTCCGGTTAGCGGTTCTCAGATGAGCGCACTAAACCCGCGTTGGCGGGGAGCCGTCTGTCTCTGACGGCTGCTTAGCGCTCACTGAGACCATGCCGGCGTCTGTCGTCATATCCTGTTTCCGGCCGGCGCCGCGTCATTACGCAATGCCCTCTCTGACGACTACAGAGGGCGTTGCTGAATCTGACAGCGGCGTCCGTGGTAACGGAAGCAGTGTATATTTAAGGGGCAATTCGCTTGTTTATGAATGAAGATATACTTAAGAGAACCTGACTAAATGTTAGGATGCACAACAGAGGATATAGATATGATACTATAAGTAGAGCAAAAAATAGGCAATGATTATTTTGCATATGATAATAAAGTTTATGAGGAGGGGGGGGGGGAGAAGGGGGGAACAACAAAATTCCCAAAGACGGGGGTGCAGCATAAGGTACCCATTACTTAGTGAGACAGATACTGGGTCCCTAGAGGTAAGTTACGCTAACACCACTCGTTCTCATTATGGATAAATGTTTATCCCACACCTCACATTTATGCAACCATACATATAATATAATATATCACATATATAGTGTATGAACATATGAAGGAAATGCTCAGGTAGGAGGGGATATGCTATCAGAGGGTCAGGACCCAAGGAGGACGACCATTTGCACTATGTTAATCTAAATAGACCAGGTTGTCTAAAGAAACCATTGGTTTCCTTGAACAGACGGCTCTCCCACCCCCTGTTTCCTAGGGGGGATGCCCTAATGAATAGTGTTGGGGTGGTTAATGTGGCCCTAAGGAACCTGAACTGACCCTGTTCTAGCTGTAGCCCCTAACCCTAGGCAGAATTATCGCCCTTGAAAGGGCGGTCCCGCTCTCGTACCTCCTACTTGGCCTAGTCAATATCCCTAGATAATTCAATTTTGGTGATGCTAACTCAAGAGGCTCACTAAGGCCTCCTCTAGCTACCTAGCCAAAATCACCAATAGAGGGGGAGGGGGGTGAGAGAGCAGTATTCATAGGAAGCATGCATAACTGAGTTGGTCGTTCAGGCCTTCTGGGGCCATAGTTCCTAATTCATAAATCCATCTACATTCTTTACGTAACAACATCTGATCAAAATTTCCTCCTCTTATAGGTGGTTTTACTTTTTCAAGTCCCAAAAATTGGATGTTATATTGACAATCCCTGTGGCATTGGTTCATGTGACGGGCCAGAGAAGTATCACGATCATGTCTAACATCCCCCAAATGCTCAAGGATGCGTTTCTTGAATTCACGGAAGGTCTTGCCTATGTATTTTTTAGAACAGGGACACACTGCCATGTAAATAATGCCTTTGGTACTACAATTTATGAAGTCTCTAATGATGTATTGTTTTCTTGTGGCTTCACATCTAAAATTTTTAGTTTTACATATATAAGGGCAGGCTTTACAATGTCCACACGGGTAATTTCCTGTAGGTTTGGGGATTCTATCAAGCCAAGTCACATGACCCGATGACACAGGAGTGAGATGGCTGTGAGTCACCATATCTCCTATATTTCGACCCCTTCTAAAGGTGATTTGGGGGGTTTCTGGGATGACCTCTCTCAAGTCCGGGTCCATCTGAAGAATCCCCCAATATTTTTTCAAGATCTCGCGCATTTGTGATGCTCCATTATCAAATGTTGCTATTATTCGCATAGTGGGTGTCATAGTGTCACGATTTTTTGGTATAAAAAGTGAATCTCTGGGGGTTTTTAAAGCATATTGATAAGCTGATCGTAAGGCATACTGTGGGTAGCCTCTATTTATAAATCGCCTCCTCAGGTCCTGTGCCTCCCGAACAAAGTCTCCCCTTTCTGAACAGTTCCTCCTGAGGCGGAGATACTGCCCCCTCGGGATACCCCTTTTTAGGGGTCCCGGGTGGCAGCTCTCCCACCTCAGGAGTGAGTTTGTAGCAGTCGATTTTCTGTATACAGTCGTCCGAAGACTCCCGTCACTGTTTTTTTGAATCAAAATGTCAAGAAACGGTAAAAACGATGAATTACACTCATATGTAAAAAGTAAGCCTATAGTGTTGACATTGAGAGATTTTAAAAACTCCTCAAACTGTTCCATAGTCCCCTGCCACAATATGAATATATCGTCAATGAAGCGAGCCCATAAAAGGGCTCGCTCACTGAATTGTTCCCGAGACTCAACAAAAACTTGGGTGGCCTCCCACCAGCCCAGAGTGAGATTCGCATAGCTGGGGGCACAAGGGCTCCCCATAGCGGTCCCTCTGAGCTGGTGGAAAAAATTGCCATTAAACAAAAAATAATTATGTGTCAGTACAAAATGCAACAATTCGAGAATCAGGTCGTTATGTGCTCTAAACTGATTACCTCTAAATGCCAAAAAGTAGGCTACCGCTCTTAATCCTATCTCATGCGGTATGGATGAGTACAATGCCTCAACGTCAATACTCGTTAATAGGGTATCAGTTTCAACTGTTATCCCTTCTAATTTCTGAAGAAGGTCTGTAGTGTCTCTCGTATATGAGGGGAGGGCCTGTACAAATTCTCTGAGGATCTTATCAATATAGATTCCAACATTTTGAGCAATACCTCCTATCCCTGCCACTATTGGTCGTCCCTTTAGGGGAGAAACCCCTTTGTGAACCTTGGGCAGGGCATAGAAGGTAGGGATGATGGGATTTTTTGGGAGTAGAAATTCATATTCCTGATCGTTTATAAGCTTACTCGACCTTGCTCGAAGCACAATTGACTGAAGCTCTTTTTTGTATGGGACAGTCGGATCACCAGGTAGAATTTCATATGTGAATCTATCATTAAGCAATTTATTACACATGTTGACATATTGTGGTCGATCAAGAACCACTATGTTACCCCCTTTGTCTGCTGCTTTGACTATCAACTCTTCATTTTTTTGGAGCTGTTGTATCGCTCTACGTTCTTCATAAGTAAAGTTAAGTCTAGATGCAGACAAAGAGGGAATTTCCATTGTTCTAATTTCTTTCGTTATCAATTCCAGGAAGACATCTATACAGGAAGCCTCTCCAATAGGTGGGAAGGATTTATTTTGTAATCTACATGTAGTGAAAGGTCCTTCCCCCTGATTCCTAGAGTTATCATCAATTAAGGACGCTAGGTCTCTTACCGCCGGGAGTTCATTCAAGCCAATGCCAAGTTCTTGGCACTGCTTTCTATCTCGGATCTTATGAAACTTATGCCATTTTAATTTTCTTGAAAACAGATGGAGGTCCTTGGTCCAATTAAATCTATCAAAGGCCACTGTGGGTACAAATGAAAGACCACGACCAAGGACCCCCACTTGCGCCTGTGTCAAGATATGTTTGGAAAGATTAATCACCTGTAATACTCCTTCATCCCCATCTATTTGCGGGTTTCTCTGACCCTTGTTGGATAAGGGTCCCTGTAGGGTTCTCTCTGTTCCCCCCCTAAAAAAGGAGAGGGGCCAGAGGGCGGTAAGCCAGAAGATGCCGAACCAGATGAATTTTCGTTTGGCCATTCTGAATATGGTTTCCGATTTGTGTCACCCCTACCTCTAGATGGACCCCTTCCACGTCTCGGGTAATAATTTCCTCGTCCACGTCTGCCTCGTGATCCGGTTCTATCGTTTTCACCAGTTTCGGTATCAGATGAGGAGATGTCCGTTTCTGTATCTCGATAATTCGAGTTCCTAGAAAGGACACTATAGGCCCTATTCTCTCTAAATTCCTGTAAATCTCTCACAAATTGAATGTGCTTACGTTCTTTTAGCTGATATTGAAAACGTTCTAATGTATTTTTGGTATATGTTTCCTTAGTATTAAACTCGGGGTCGTCCTTAAACCTTAAAACAATTTCTCTCTGTTCTTTTAATTTAGATTCTGCTATAGATAGATTATTTTTTTCTTCCTCTAGTAATATTTCAATAAATTTAAGGGAGGTGGCTGTGGCTTCCACCTCCCATTTTTTAAGGACAGACGGAGTCCTCAGTCTAACAGCTGGGAGTACGGGAATCCTTAATCCTCTAGGCACTATTTTGTGTCTTAGATAATTTTCAAATGCTTGGGTTTCCCAAAACGCAAGAGCATATTGTTTATAACATACAGTCAAATCTCTCAAGGCTATTTTTAAGGATGGAGTGTATTTGGGTTGCGAGAAGGTTTTTTCCGAAAAAACCTCCTTTGCCTCTGTAAGCCAATCAGCCAGGTTCGGAACTTCTGTTACCAAGCTTGCCATAACAATCAAAAATAGAAAAGATTTGCAACAGTTGCATATAAATGAGCCTGCAAGGGCCCAAATTCCCGGTAAAAATGTATCAAAGAATCAACTCGAAAGAACCTAATTCTCGATGTTGAGAAGGGGAAAAACCTTATAAAACATAGCTTTTAATATAATACTCTAAAATGCACCACACCTTGTGATAAAGAATAAGTGCCCAAATAGTAAAGCAACACAGATAGCAGTTACCACACGTAATGTGGATTTACGATAAAGGAGAAGCATAACTATTGCCAAAGAACACCCAACGCGTTTCTGCCACTACGTGGCTTCCTCAGGGGAAATGTATATAGAATGCAATAGATAGTAATACTGCTATATGACAGAATATCAATAGAGTATAAAATAGTTTAGTTCATAGGGAAACACCCGATACACAGTGTATATCCCTTAATTATTTTAGCTCATCCGATAGGGAAACACCCGATATATAGTGTAAATCCCTATTGCCATAGTGTGGCTTATCATGACAGGAGGTCAGTCATCCTTCAGGGCAACCTGTAAGTAAAGCATAAACATAGAAAAAGATTTCAATGTGCCATCCGTATTCCATAGTTACTGGCCATTCATAGTATCAATATAAATACCTAGAGAAAAGACACATATTCACAGTTTCCAAGTGTTTGCCCGGATACCTATAATGAAGATACAAGGTCCCAATCAATATGGGAGATGCTAGTACCTGCAATACAAGCAGTGCGCATCGCACCAGCTATCATACTCACACTCCTGTAGCCACACGTCCGGTTAGCGGTTCTCAGATGAGCGCACTAAACCCGCGTTGGCGGGGAGCCGTCTGTCTCTGACGGCTGCTTAGCGCTCACTGAGACCATGCCGGCGTCTGTCGTCATATCCTGTTTCCGGCCGGCGCCGCGTCATTACGCAATGCCCTCTCTGACGACTACAGAGGGCGTTGCTGAATCTGACAGCGGCGTCCGTGGTAACGGAAGCAGTGTATATTTAAGGGGCAATTCGCTTGTTTATGAATGAAGATATACTTAAGAGAACCTGACTAAATGTTAGGATGCACAACAGAGGATATAGATATGATACTATAAGTAGAGCAAAAAATAGGCAATGATTATTTTGCATATGATAATAAAGTTTATGAGGAGGGGGGGGGGAGAAGGGGGGAACAACAAAATTCCCAAAGACGGGGGTGCAGCATAAGGTACCCATTACTTAGTGAGACAGATACTGGGTCCCTAGAGGTAAGTTACGCTAACACCACTCGTTCTCATTATGGATAAATGTTTATCCCACACCTCACATTTATGCAACCATACATATAATATAATATATCACATATATAGTGTATGAACATATGAAGGAAATGCTCAGGTAGGAGGGGATATGCTATCAGAGGGTCAGGACCCAAGGAGGACGACCATTTGCACTATGTTAATCTAAATAGACCAGGTTGTCTAAAGAAACCATTGGTTTCCTTGAACAGACGGCTCTCCCACCCCCTGTTTCCTAGGGGGGATGCCCTAATGAATAGTGTTGGGGTGGTTAATGTGGCCCTAAGGAACCTGAACTGACCCTGTTCTAGCTGTAGCCCCTAACCCTAGGCAGAATTATCGCCCTTGAAAGGGCGGTCCCGCTCTCGTACCTCCTACTTGGCCTAGTCAATATCCCTAGATAATTCAATTTTGGTGATGCTAACTCAAGAGGCTCACTAAGGCCTCCTCTAGCTACCTAGCCAAAATCACCAATAGAGGGGGAGGGGGGTGAGAGAGCAGTATTCATAGGAAGCATGCATAACTGAGTTGGTCGTTCAGGTCTTCTGGGGCCATAGTTCCTAATTCATAAATCCATCTACATTCTTTACGTAACAACATCTGATCAAAATTTCCTCCTCTTATAGGTGGTTTTACTTTTTCAAGTCCCAAAAATTGGATGTTATATTGACAATCCCTGTGGCATTGGTTCATGTGACGGGCCAGAGAAGTATCACGATCATGTCTAACATCCCCCAAATGCTCAAGGATGCGTTTCTTGAATTCACGGAAGGTCTTGCCTATGTATTTTTTAGAACAGGGACACACTGCCATGTAAATAATGCCTTTGGTACTACAATTTATGAAGTCTCTAATGATGTATTGTTTTCTTGTGGCTTCACATCTAAAATTTTTAGTTTTACATATATAAGGGCAGGCTTTACAATGTCCACACGGGTAATTTCCTGTAGGTTTGGGGATTCTATCAAGCCAAGTCACATGACCCGATGACACAGGAGTGAGATGGCTGTGAGTCACCATATCTCCTATATTTCGACCCCTTCTAAAGGTGATTTGGGGGGTTTCTGGGATGACCTCTCTCAAGTCTGGGTCCATCTGAAGAATCCCCCAATATTTTTTCAAGATCTCGCGCATTTGTGATGCTCCATTATCAAATGTTGCTATTATTCGCATAGTGGGTGTCATAGTGTCACGATTTTTTGGTATAAAAAGTGAATCTCTGGGGGTTTTTAAAGCATATTGATAAGCTGATCGTAAGGCATACTGTGGGTAGCCTCTATTTATAAATCGCCTCCTCAGGTCCTGTGCCTCCCGAACAAAGTCTCCCCTTTCTGAACAGTTCCTCCTGAGGCGGAGATACTGCCCCCTCGGGATACCCCTTTTTAGGGGTCCCGGGTGGCAGCTCTCCCACCTCAGGAGTGAGTTTGTAGCAGTCGATTTTCTGTATACAGTCGTCCGAAGACTCCCGTCACTGTTTTTTTGAATCAAAATGTCAAGAAACGGTAAAAACGATGAATTACACTCATATGTAAAAAGTAAGCCTATAGTGTAACCCTAAGATGCTTCGGCTGTTGATCTGAAGTGCATTCTGTGCTTTGGAATCTCGGGGGCAAACTGTATTTCTGTTATTAATTTTTAGTTTAGCAATTCCCACCGCAACATGGTTAACCTCTATCCTAAATTTCTGCACAAAATTGATAAAAGACATTCCAAGAAATATTTTGCCAAATAAAAATATATAAAATATTGATGAAGTTGATGAATAATAATAACAACAAAAATAACAGTTTTTTATTAAAAAACAAATAAACAATAATAATTTATCAAATATTTTGCTCCTGACCCCTTCCCCAAAAATAAAAAAACATATATTACCCTTAAAATTTATAAATAAAGAAACAAAAAATAACACATACCCCAAACATTGCAAACACAAAACCCCCAAAAACCTAACAATAGTGTCTGTCAACATCATCCTGGGAGGGATAATACACTGCACTACAATAGAAATAAAAATCCCTATCATCTATATCTCAATGGGTTCCATCTTTTCTTTTGTTCTTTTTTCTAATGCGGTTTTATAATCCCTGAGACAAGTAGTTCTGGCCCTAGAGTGTTATATATATAAGCGTCTGTAGCATGTATAAGGGACATGTCATCATACCTGTGTTTTTTTATAGGTGATTAATGCCTGGTGAGAGGGTGAAAGGGACCTATACCCCCGTCAGCTGCAGGAAAGGAACAAAGAGACAGGTAATTAATATTTATATTAATTACTGATAACAATCAGGCTAGATATAACATCTAGACCTGCAGAGATGTCATAGTCTCTACCTTATACATGAAGATATATGTGTTTTTAATAAGTATATCGTCTATAGACAGCTTCTTATATAACACAACTGTTTCTCAGGTACAGAGATTGGGAACATTTATGATTTCTAATATCTGTTTTTTATTTGTAGTAATCCCTTTTTCAATAGACTGACCGCAGATTTAAGACATAACTGTACTGTAAAGAAAAATCTATAAGTTAATGTAATAAATCACATACTATAACTGATTATTGCCATTTAAAACTATGAAAAATACATTATGTTGATTATAAAACAGAAATACAGAATGGAAACAACCGTCTGTGGCTCAAGCTCGACTGCCCCTTTCTTTGAGTGGCCCCTCAATGTTGTGGAAACGTGTGGAGGACATTGTCTCCATTAGAATGGGTCCCCCTACGATGCTTCGGCTGTTGATCTGAAGTGCATTCTGTGCTTTGGAACCTCGGGGGCAAACTGTATTTCTGTTATTAATTTTTAGTTTAGCAATTCCCACCGCAACATGGTTAACCTCTATCCTAAATTTCTGCACAAAATTGATAACAGACATTCCAAGAAATATTTTACCAAATAAAAATATATAAAATATTGATGAAACTGATGAATAATAATAACAACAAAAATAACAGTTTTTGATTAAAAAACAAAAAAACTAAAATAATTTATAAAATATTTTGCTCCTGCCCCCTTCCCCCAAAAATAAAAAAACATATATTACCCTTAAAATTTATGAATAAAGAAACAAAAAATAACACATACCCCAAACATTACAAACACAAAACCCCCAAAAACCTAACAATAGTCTCTGTCAACATCATCCTGGGAGGGATAATACACTGCACTGCAATAGAAATATAAATCCCTATCATCTATATCTTAATGGGTTCCATCTTTTCTTTTGTTCTTTTTTCTAATGCGGTTTTATAATCCCTGAGACAAGTAGTTCTGGCCCTAGAGTGTTAGATATATTAGCGTCTGTAGCATGTATAAGGGACATGTTATCATACCTGTGTCTTTTTATAGGTGATTGATGCCCGGTGAGAGGGTGAAAGGGACCTATACCTCCGTCAGCTGCAGGAAAGGAACAAAGAGACAGGTAATTAATATTTATATTAATTACTGATAACAATCAGGCTAGATACAACATCTAAACCTGCAAAGATGTCATAGTCTCTACCTTATACATGATGATATATGTGTTTTTAATAAGTATATCGTCTATAGACAGCTTCTTATATAACACAACCATGTCTCAGGTACAGAGATTAGGAACATTTATGATTTCTAATATCTGTTTTTTATTTGTAGTAATCCCTTTTTCAATAGACTGACCGCAAATTTAAGACATAACTGTACTGTAAAGAAAAATCTATAAGTTAATGTAATAAATCCCATACTATAACTGATTATTGCCATTTAAAACTATGAAAAATACATTATGTTGATTATAAAACAGAAATACAGAATGGAGACAACCGTCTGTGGCTCAAGCTCGACTGCCCATTTCTTTGAGTGGCCCCTCAATGTTCTGGAAACGGGTGGAGGACATTGTCTCCATTAGAATGGGTCCCCCTAAGATGCTTCGGCTGTTGATCTGAAGTGCATTCTGTGCTTTGGAATCTCGGGGGCAAACTGCATTTCTGTTATTAATTTTTAGTTTAGCAATTCCCACCGCAACATGGTTAACCTCTATCCTAAATTTCTGCACAAAATTGATAAAAGACATTCCAAGAAATATTTTGCCAAATAAAAATATATAAAATATTGATGAAGTTGATGAATAATAATAACAACAAAAATAACAGTTTTTTATTAAAAAACAAATAAACAATAATAATTTATCAAATATTTTGCTCCTGCCCCCTTCCCCAAAAATAAAAAAACATATATTACCCTTAAAATTTATAAATAAAGAAACAAAAAATAACACATACCCCAAACATTGCAAATACAAAACCCCCAAAAACCTAACAATAGTGTCTGTCAACATCATCCTGGGAGGGATAATACACTGCACTACAATAGAAATAAAAATCCCTATCATCTATATCTCAATGGGTTCCATCTTTTCTTTTGTTCTTTTTTCTAATGCGGTTTTATAATCCCTGAGACAAGTAGTTCTGGCCCTAGAGTGTTATATATATTAGCGTCTGTAGCATGTATAAGGGACATGTCATCATACCTGTGTCTTTTTATAGGTGATTAATGCCTGGTGAGAGGGTGAAAGGGACCTATACCCCCGTCAGCTGCAGGAAAGGAACAAAGAGACAGGTAATTAATATTTATATTAATTACTGATAACAATCAGGCTAGATATAACATCTAGACCTGCAGAGATGTCATAGTCTCTACCTTATACATGAAGATATATGTGTTTTTAATAAGTATATCGTCTATAGACAGCTTCTTATATAACACAACTGTTTCTCAGGTACAGAGATTGGGAACATTTATGATTTCTAATATCTGTTTTTTATTTGTAGTAATCCCTTTTTCAATAGACTGACCGCAGATTTAAGACATAACTGTACTGTAAAGAAAAATCTATAAGTTAATGTAATAAATCACATACTATAACTGATTATTGCCATTTAAAACTATGAAAAATACATTATGTTGATTATAAAACAGAAATACAGAATGGAAACAACCGTCTGTGGCTCAAGCTCGACTGCCCCTTTCTTTGAGTGGCCCCTCAATGTTGTGGAAACGGGTGGAGGACATTGTCTCCATTAGAATGGGTCCCCCTAAGATGCTTCGGCGGTTGATCTGAAGTGCATTCTGTGCTTTGGAACCTCGGGGGCAAACTGTATTTCTGTTATTAATTTTTAGTTTAGCAATTCCCACCGCAACATGGTTAACCTCTATCCTAAATTTCTGCACAAAATTGATATAAGACATTCCAAGAAATATTTTGCCAAATAAAAATATATAAAATATTGATGAAGTTGATGAATAATAATAACAACAAAAATAACAGTTTTTTATTAAAAAACAAATAAACAATAATAATTTATCAAATATTTTGCTCCTGCCCCTTTCCCCAAAAATAAAAAAACATATATTACCCTTAAAATTTATAAATAAAGAAACAAAAAATAACACATACCCCAAACATTGCAAACACAAAACCCCCAAAAACCTAACAATAGTGTCTGTCAACATCATCCTGGGAGGGATAATACACTGCACTACAATAGAAATAAAAATCCCTATCATCTATATCTCAATGGGTTCCATCTTTTCTTTTGTTCTTTTTTCTAATGCGGTTTTATAATCCCTGAGACAAGTAGTTCTGGCCCTAGAGTGTTAGATATATTGGCGTCTGTAGCATGTATAAGGGACAAGTTATCATACCTGTGTCTTTTTATAGGTGATTGATGCCCGGTGAGAGGGTGAAAGGGACCTATACCCCCGTCAGCTGCAGGAAAGGAACAAAGAGACAGGTAATTAATATTTATATTAATTACTGATAACAATCAGGCTAGATACAACATCTAAACCTGCAAAGATGTCATAGTCTCTACCTTATACATGAAGATATATGTGTTTTTAATAAGTATATCGTCTATAGACAGCTTCTTATATAACACCACCATGTCTCAGGTACAGAGATTAGGAACATTTATGATTTCTAATATCTGTTTTTTATTTGTAGTAATCCCTTTTTCAATAGACCTACCGTAGATTTAAGACATAACTGTACTGTAAAGAAAAATCTATAAGTTAATGTAATAAATCACATACTATAACTGATTATTGCCATTTAAAACTATGAAAAATACATTATGTTGATTATAAAACAGAAATACAGAATGGAGACAACCGTCTGTGGCTCAAGCTCGACTGCCCATTTCTTTGAGTGGCCCCTCAATGTTCTGGAAACGGGTGGAGGACATTGTCTCCATTAGAATGGGTCCCCCTAAGATGCTTCGGCTGTTGATCTGAAGTGCATTCTGTGCTTTGGAATCTCGGGGGCAAACTGTATTTCTGTTATTAATTTTTAGTTTAGCAATTCCCACCGCAACATGGTTAACCTCTATCCTAAATTTCTGCACAAAATTGATAAAAGACATTCCAAGAAATATTTTGCCAAATAAAAATATATAAAATATTGATGAAGTTGATGAATAATAATAACAACAAAAATAACAGTTTTTTATTAAAAAACAAATAAACAATAATAATTTATCAAATATTTTGCTCCTGACCCCTTCCCCAAAAATAAAAAAACATATATTACCCTTAAAATTTATAAATAAAGAAACAAAAAATAACACATACCCCAAACATTGCAAACACAAAACCCCCAAAAACCTAACAATAGTGTCTGTCAACATCATCCTGGGAGGGATAATACACTGCACTACAATAGAAATAAAAATCCCTATCATCTATATCTCAATGGGTTCCATCTTTTCTTTTGTTCTTTTTTCTAATGCGGTTTTATAATCCCTGAGACAAGTAGTTCTGGCCCTAGAGTGTTATATATATTAGCGTCTGTAGCATGTATAAGGGACATGTTATCATACCTGTGTCTCTTTATAGGTGATTAATGCCCGGTGAGAGGGTGAAAGGGACCTATACCCCCGTCAGCAGCAGGAAAGGAACAAAGAGACAGGTAATTAATATTTATATTAATTACTGATAACAATCAGGCTAGATATAACATCTAGACCTGCAAAGATGTCATAGTCTCTACCTTATACATGAAGATATATGTGTTTTTAATAAGTATATCGTCTATAGACAGCTTCTTATATAACACAACTGTGTCTTAGGTACAGAGATTGGGAACATTTATGATTTCTAATATCTGTTTTTTATTTGTAGTAATCCCTTTTTCATTAGACTGACCGCAGATTTAAGACATAACTGTACTGTAAAGAAAAATCTATAAGTTAATGTAATAAATCACATACTATAACTGATTATTGCCATTTAAAACTATGAAAAATACATTATGTTGATTATAAAACAGAAATACAGAATGGAAACAACCGTCTGTGGCTCAAGCTCGACTGCCCCTTTCTTTGAGTGGCCCCTCAATGTTGTGGAAACGGGTGGAGGACATTGTCTCCATTAGAATGGGTCCCCCTACGATGCTTCGGCTGTTGATCTGAAGTGCATTCTGTGCTTTGGAACCTCGGGGGCAAACTCTATTTCTGTTATTAATTTTTAGTTTAGCAATTCCCACCGCAACATGGTTAACCTCTATCCGAAATTTCTGCACAAAATTGATAACAGACATTCCAAGAAATATTTTGCCAAATAAAAATATATAAAATATTGATGAAATTGATGAATAATAATAACAACAAAAATAACAGTTTTTGATTAAAAAACAAAAAAACTAAAATAATTTATAAAATATTTTGCTCCTGCCCCCTTCCCCCAAAAATAAAAAAACATATATTACCCTTAAAATTTATGAATAAAGAAACAAAAAATAACACATACCCCAAACATTACAAACACAAACCCCCCAAAAACCTAACAATAGTCTCTGTCAGTATTATCCTGGGAGGGATAATACACTGCACTGCAATAGAAATAAAAATCCCTATCATCTATATCTCAATGGGTTCCATCTTTTCTTTTGTTCTTTTTTCTAATGCGGTTTTATAATCCCTGAGACAAGTAGTTCTGGCCCTAGAGTGTTAGATATATTAGCGTCTGTAGCATGTATAAGGGACATGTTATCATACCTGTGTCTTTTTATAGGTGATTGAGGCCCGGTGAGAGGGTGAAAGGGACCTATACCCCCGTCAGCTGCAGGAAAGGAACAAAGAGACAGGTAATTAATATTTATATTAATTACTGATAACAATCAGGCTAGATACAACATCTAAACCTGCAAAGATGTCATAGTCTCTACCTTATACATGAAGATATATGTGTTTTTAATAAGTATATCGTCTATAGACAGCTTCTTATATAACACAACCATGTCTCAGGTACAGAGATCAGGAACATTTATGATTTCTAATATCTGTTTTTTATTTGTAGTAATCCCTTTTTCAATAGACCTACCGTAGATTTAAGACATAACTGTACTGTAAAGAAAAATCTATAAGTTAATGTAATAAATCCCATACTATAACTGATTATTGCCATTTAAAACTATGAAAAATACATTATGTTGATTATAAAACAGAAATACAGAATGGAGACAACCGTCTGTGGCTCAAGCTCGACTGCCCATTTCTTTGAGTGGCCCCTCAATGTTCTGGAAACGGGTGGAGGACATTGTCTCCATTAGAATGGGTCCCCCTAAGATGCTTCGGCTGTTGATCTGAAGTGCATTCTGTGCTTTGGAATCTCGGGGGCAAACTGTATTTCTGTTATTAATTTTTAGTTTAGCAATTCCCACCGCAACATGGTTAACCTCTATTCTAAATTTCTGCACAAAATTGATAAAAGACATTCCAAGAAATATTTTGCCAAATAAAAATATATAAAATATTGATGAAGTTGATGAATAATAATAACAACAAAAATAACAGTTTTTTTTATTAAAAAACAAATAAACAATAATAATTTATCAAATATTTTGCTCCTGCCCCCTTCCCCAAAAATAAAAAAACATATCTTACCCTTAAAATTTATAAATAAAGAAACAAAAAATAACACATACCCCAAACATTGCAAACACAAAACCCCCAAAAACCTAACAATAGTGTCTGTCAACATCATCCTGGGAGGGATAATACACTGCACTACAATAGAAATAAAAATCCCTATCATCTATATCTCAATGGGTTCCATCTTTTCTTTTGTTCTTTTTTCTAATGCGGTTTTATAATCCCTGAGACAAGTAGTTCTGGCCCTAGAGTGTTATATATATTAGCGTCTGTAGCATGTATAAGGGACATGTTATCATACCTGTGTCTCTTTATAGGTGATTAATGCCCGGTGAGAGGGTGAAAGGGACCTATACCCCCGTCAGCAGCAGGAAAGGAACAAAGAGACAGGTAATTAATATTTATATTAATTACTGATAACAATCAGGCTAGATATAACATCTAGACCTGCAAAGATGTCATAGTCTCTACCTTATACATGAAGATATATGTGTTTTTAATAAGTATATCGTCTATAGACAGCTTCTTATATAACACAACTGTGTCTTAGGTACAGAGATTGGGAACATTTATGATTTCTAATATCTGTTTTTTATTTGTAGTAATCCCTTTTTCATTAGACTGACCGCAGATTTAAGACATAACTGTACTGTAAAGAAAAATCTATAAGTTAATGTAATAAATCACATACTATAACTGATTATTGCCATTTAAAACTATGAAAAATACATTATGTTGATTATAAAACAGAAATACAGAATGGAAACAACCGTCTGTGGCTCAAGCTCGACTGCCCCTTTCTTTGAGTGGCCCCTCAATGTTGTGGAAACGGGTGGAGGACATTGTCTCCATTAGAATGGGTCCCCCTACGATGCTTCGGCTGTTGATCTGAAGTGCATTCTGTGCTTTGGAACCTCGGGGGCAAACTCTATTTCTGTTATTAATTTTTAGTTTAGCAATTCCCACCGCAACATGGTTAACCTCTATCCCAAATTTCTGCACAAAATTGATAACAGACATTCCAAGAAATATTTTGCCAAATAAAAATATATAAAATATTGATGAAATTGATGAATAATAATAACAACAAAAATAACAGTTTTTGATTAAAAAACAAAAAAACTAAAATAATTTATAAAATATTTTGCTCCTGCCCCCTTCCCCCAAAAATAAAAAAACATATATTACCCTTAAAATTTATGAATAAAGAAACAAAAAATAACACATACCCCAAACATTACAAACACAAAACCCCCAAAAACCTAACAATAGTCTCTGTCAACATCATCCTGGGAGGGATAATACACTGCACTACAATAGAAATAAAAATCCCTATCATCTATACCTCAATGGGTTCCATCTTTTCTTTTGTTCTTTTTTCTAATGCGGTTTTATAATCCCTGAGACAAGTAGTTCTGGCCCTAGAGTGTTATATATATTAGCGTCTGTAGCATGTATAAGGGACATGTTATCATACCTGTGTCTTTTTATAGGTGATTAATGCCCGGTGAGAGGGTGAAAGGGACCTATACCCCCGTCAGCTGCAGGAAAGGAACAAAGAGACAGGTAATTAATATTTATATTAATTACTGATAACAATCAGGCTAGATATAACATCTAGACCTGCAGAGATGTCATAGTCTCTACCTTATACATGAAGATATATGTGTTTTAATAAGTATATCGTCTATAGACAGCTTCTTATATAACACAACTGTTTCTCAGGTACAGAGATTGGGAACATTTATGATTTCTAATATCTGTTTTTTATTTGTAGTAATCCCTTTTTCAATAGACTGACCGCAGATTTAAGACATAACTGTACTGTAAAGAAAAATCTATAAGTTAATGTAATAAATCACATACTATAACTGATTATTGCCATTTAAAACTATGAAAAATACATTATGTTGATTATAAAACAGAAATACAGAATGGAAACAACCGTCTGTGGCTCAAGCTCGACTGCCCCTTTCTTTGAGTGGCCCCTCAATGTTGTGGAAACGGGTGGAGGACATTGTCTCCATTAGAATGGGTCCCCCTACGATGCTTTGGCTGTTGATCTGAATTGCATTCTGTGCTTTGGAACCTCGGGGGCAAACTGTATTTCTGTTATTAATTTTTAGTTTAGCAATTCCCACCGCAACATGGTTAACCTCTATCCTAAATTTCTGCACAAAATTGATAACAGACATTCCAAGAAATATTTTGCCAAATAAAAATATATAAAATATTGATGATATTGATGAATAATAATAACAGCAAAAATAACAGTTTTTGATTAAAAAACAAAAAAACTAAAATAATTTATAAAATATTTTGCTCCTGCCCCCTTCCCCCAAAAATAAAAAAAACATATATTACCCTTAAAATTTATGAATAAAGAAACAAAAAATAACACATACCCCAAACATTACAAACACAAAACCCCCAAAAACCTAACAATAGTCTCTGTCAACATCATCCTGGGAGGGATAATACACTGCACTGCAATAGAAATATAAATCCCTATCATCTATATCTCAATGGGTTCCATCTTTTCTTTTGTTCTTTTTTCTAATGCGGTTTTATAATCCCTGAGACAAGTAGTTCTGGCCCTAGAGTGTTAGATATATTAGCGTCTGTAGCATGTATAAGGGACATGTTATCATACCTGTGTCTTTTTATAGGTGATTGATTCCCGGTGAGAGGGTGAAAGGGACCTATACCCCCGTCAGCTGCAGGAAAGGAACAAAGAGACAGGTAATTAATATTTATATTAATTACTGATAACAATCAGGCTAGATACAACATCTAAACCTGCAAAGATGTCATAGTCTCTACCTTATACATGAAGATATATGTGTTTTTAATAAGTATATCGTCTATAGACAGCTTCTTATATAACACAACCATGTCTCAGGTACAGAGATTAGGAACATTTATGATTTCTAATATCTGTTTTTTATTTGTAGTAATCCCTTTTTCAATAGACTGACCGCAAATTTAAGACATAATTGTACTGTAAAGAAAAATCTATAAGTTAATGTAATAAATCACATATTATAACTGATTATTGCCATTTAAAACTATGAAAAATACATTATGTTGATTATAAAACAGAAATACAGAATGGAGACAACCGTCTGTGGCTCAAGCTCGACTGCCCATTTCTTTGAGTGGCCCCTCAATGTTCTTTAAACGGGTGGAGGACATTGTCTCCATTAGAATGGGTCCCCCTAAGATGCTTCGGCTGTTGATCTGAAGTGAATTCTGTGCTTTGGAATCTCGGGGGCAAACTGTATTTCTGTTATTAATTTTTAGTTTAGCAATTCCCACCGCAACATGGTTAACCTCTATCCTAAATTTCTGCACAAAATTGATAAAAGACATTCCAAGAAATATTTTGCCAAATAAAAATATATAAAATATTGATGAAGTTGATGAATAATAATAACAACAAAAATAACAGTTTTTTATTAAAAAACAAATAAACAATAATAATTTATCAAATATTTTGCTCCTGCCCCTTTCCCCAAAAATAAAAAAACATATATTACCCTTAAAATTTATAAATAAAGAAACAAAAAATAACACATACCCCAAACATTGCAAACACAAAACCCCCAAAAACCTAACAATAGTGTCTGTCAACATCATCCTGGGAGGGATAATACACTGCACTACAATAGAAATAAAAATCCCTATCATCTATATCTCAATGGGTTCCATCTTTTCTTTTGTTCTTTTTTCTAATGCGGTTTTATAATCCCTGAGACAAGTAGTTCTGGCCCTAGAGTGTTATATATATTAGCGTCTGTAGCATGTATAAGGGACATGTTATCATACCTGTGTCTTTTTATAGGTGATTAATGCCCGGTGAGAGGGTGAAAGGGACCTATACCCCCGTCAGCTGCAGAAAAGGAACAAAGAGACAGGTCATTAATATTTATATTGATTACTGATAACAATCAGGCTAGATATAACATCTATACCTGCAGAGAAGTCATAGTCTCTACCTTATACTTTAAGATATATGTGTTTTTAATAAGTATATCGTCTATAGACAGCTTCTTATATAACACAACTGTGTCTCAGGTACAGAGATTAGGAACATTTATGTTTTCTAATATCTGTTTTTTATTTGTAGTCATCCCTTTTTCAATAGACTGACCGCAGATTTAAGACATAACTGTACTGTAAAGAAAAATCTATAAGTTAATGTAATAAATCACATACTATAACTGATTATTGCCATTTAAAACTATGAAAAATACATTATGTTGATTATAAAACAGAAATACAGAATGGAAACAACCGTCTGTGGCTCAAGCTCGACTGCCCCTTTCTTTGAGTGGCCACTCAATGTTGTGGAAACGGGTGGAGGACATTGTCTCCATTAGAATGGGTCCCCTTACGATGCTTCGGCTGTTGATCTGAAGTGCATTCTGTGCTTTGGAACCTCGGGGGCAAACTGTATTTCTGTTATTAATTTTTAGTTTAGCAATTCCCGGCGCAACATGGTTAACCTCTATCCGAAATTTCTGCACAAAATTGATAACAGACATTCCAAGAAATATTTTGCCAAATAAAAATATATAAAATATTGATGAAATTGATGAATAATAATAATAACAACAAAAATAACAGTTTTTGATTAAAAAACAAAAAAACTAAAATAATTTATAAAATATTTTGCTCCTGCCCCCTTCCCCCAAAAATAAAAAAACATATATTACCCTTAAAATTTATGAATAAAGAAACAAAAAATAACACATACCCCAAACATTGCAAACACAAAACCCCCAAAAACCTAACAATAGTCTCTGTCAACATCATCCTGGGAGGGATAATACACTGCACTGCAATAGAAATAAAAATCCCTATCATCTATATCTCAATGGGTTCCATCTTTTCTTTTGTTCTTTTTTCTAATGCGGTTTTATAATCCCTGAGACAAGTAGTTCTGGCCCTAGAGTGTTATATATATTAGCGTCTGTAGCATGTATAAGGGACATGTTATCATACCTGTGTCTTTTTATAGGTGATTAATGCCCGGTGAGAGGGTGAAAGGGACCTATACCCCCGTCAGCTGCAGGAAAGGAACAAAGAGACAGGTAATTAATATTTATATTAATTACTGATAACAATCAGGCTAGATACAACATCTAAATCTGCAAAGATGTCATAGTCTCTACCTTATACATGAAGATATATGTGTTTTTAATAAGTATATCGTCTATAGACAGCTTCTTATATAACACAACTGTGTCTCAGGTACAGAGATTAGGAACATTTATGTTTTCTAATATCTGTTTTTTATTTGTAGTAATCCCTTTTTCAATAGACTGACCGCAGATTTAAGACATAACTGTACTGTAAAGAAAAATCTATAAGTTAATGTAATAAATCACATACTATAACTGATTATTGCCATTTAAAACTATGAAAAATACATTATGTTGATTATAAAACAGAAATATAGAATGGAAACAACCGTCTGTGGCTCAAGCTCGACTGCCCCTTTCTTTGAGTGGCCCCTCAATGTTGTGGAAACGGGTGGAGGACATTGTCTCCATTAGAATGGGTCCCCCTACGATGCTTCGGCTGTTGATCTGAAGTGCATTCTGTGCTTTGGAACCTCGGGGGCAAACTGTATTTCTGTTATTAATTTTTAGTTTAGCAATTCCCGGCGCAACATGGTTAACCTCTATCAGAAATTTCTGCACAAAATTGATAACAGACATTCCAAGAAATATTTTGCCATATAAAAATATATAAAATATTGATGAAATTGATGAATAATAATAATAACAACAAATATAACAGTTTTTGATTAAAAAACAAAAAACTAAAATAATTTATAAAATATTTTGCTCCTGCCCCCTTCCCCCAAAAATAAAAAAACATATATTACCCTTAAAATTTATGAATAAAGAAACAAAAAATAACACATACCCCAAACATTGCAAACACAAAACCCCCAAAAACCTAACAATAGTCTCTGTCAACATCATCCTGGGAGGGATAATACACTGCACTGCAATAGAAATAAAAATCCCTATCATCTATATCTCAATGGGTTCCATCTTTTCTTTTGTTCTTTTTTCTAATGCGGTTTTATAATCCCTGAGACAAGTAGTTCTGGCCCTAGAGTGTTATATATATTAGCGTCTGTAGCATGTATAAGGGACATGTTATCATACCTGTGTCTTTTTATAGGTGATTGATGCCCGGTGAGAGGGTGAAAGGGACCTAAACCCCCGTCAGCTGCAGGAAAGGAACAAAGAGACAGGTAATTAATATTTATATTAATTACTGATAACAATCAGGCTAGATACAACATCTAAACCTGCAAAGATGTCATAGTCTCTAACAAAAAATAACACATACCCCGAACATTGCAAACACAAAACGCCCAAAAACCTAACAATAGTATTTGTCAACACAGGGGCGGACACAGACAGCAGAGGGCCCCTGTGCAAAGAATGTGCCTGCCCCCCCCCCCCACCACCACCAGCACTGTGCCCCCTCATGTACCTAGACCCCACCGGAGTGCCTCCACTTACCCCGCCCGTGTAGTGTCGCCACTTGCCTTGTCCACCACAGGTGGATGGAACGGCTCCTGAGGTGGGCTCCGGGTGGCTCCTGTCCCTCTCAGTGTGCGGACCAGGCCCCATGAGTACTCCCCTGAGTCAGCCTGACCCTTATCTAGCTGGCAGGCAGAGGGCAGTGCTCCCCTTTACATTCGCACCCCTTGACTTAGTACGACACCCCTTGGCACCCCCTGGTTCCTTGGCTCCTTATGTCTTTTCTGTTGTCTTTATTTTTTTTCTTCATCTGGTCCAGACACCAGGATTTCTTCCATCTTCTCTGCAGAGTCTGACACCTGGACATCATTGGTTCCTTAATTTGTCAGTAGATCCTCATCCTCTGTATGATGACAATAATCATTATAACCTTGCCAAATACTGTACCACCTGAATATAATACTGCCAACCACTGTACCCCCTGAATAATGCCAACCACTGTACCCCTGAATATAATACTGCTAACCACTGTACCCCTGAATATAATACTGCCAAATACTGTACCCCTGAATATAATACTGCCAACCACTGTACTCTATTAATATAATACTGCTAACCTCTGTACTCCATTAATATAATACTGCCAACCACTGTACTCCATGAATATAATACTGACAAATACTGTACCAACCACTGAATCATCCCATACACCCCACGCACTCCATCCTCAGTCTCCTCATCACCCCATATACCCCACACACCCCATCCTCAGTCTCCTCATTACCCCATACACCCCACACACCCCATCCTCAGTCTCCTCATCACCCCATGCACTCCATCCTCAGTCTCGTCATCACCCCACGCACCCCATCCTCAGTCTCATCATCACCACATGCACTCCATCCTCAGTCTCCTCATCACCCCATACACCCCATGCACTCCATCCTCAGTCTCCTCATCACCCCATGCACTCCATCCTCAGTCTCCTCATCACCCCATGCACTCCATCCTCAGTCTCCTCATCACCCCATACACCCCATGCACTCCATCCTCAGTCTCCTCATCACCCCATGCACTCCATCCTCAGTCTCCTCATCACCCCCATACACCCCACGCACTCCATCCTCAGTCTCCTCATCACCCCATATACCTTAAGCACCTCATCATTATTACACAGCTGACACACCCACATCAGGGCTGCCGTCAGAAATGTTGGGGCCCCTTACACAGGTCAAGGCCTCCTTCAACCCCTCCCCGCCCCCAAGTAATTTTTAGATTGCATATACTTATCAATGCTGTGCCATAGCACAGAATTGATCAGTGTTATTGGCGCTACCTTACTACAGGCTGTTGAAGCTTTCTGCACTAAAAGATGCACAGATCAGACGAGCCGGAGGCAGATAGGTACCCTCCGCTGAGTTGATCGGGACACCACAATTTTGCTGTGGTCCTGATCAGCTCCTCTGGGCTATCTGGCAACCTATTTTCATACTTTTAGATGCTGCAATGAACTTTGATTGTGGCATCTAATGTGGTTAATGCTGGACATCACCCTGATTGGTGAACTCTGGCATTAGCCACATGTCCCAGCTCTAACCAACCGGTTATGAAGCACAGAGCTGGAGGGGGGCAGGACGTACATTTACACCCTGCAACCTTAAGGAAATACACATATACAGCCTCATATGCGTACACAGCCTCTATATACTCATACACAGCGCCAATACACACATATAGTCATGGCCGTAAATGTTGGCACCCCTGAAATTTTTCTATAAAATTCTCACAGAACAGGATTGCAGTAACACATGTTTTGCTATACACATGTTTATTCCCTTTGTGTGTATTGGAACTAACCCCCAAAAAAGGGAGGAAAAAGCAAATTGGACATAATGTCATACTTTAATGTCACAAATTATTGGAACGCTTTCAAAATTGTGGATAAATAAGATTGTTTCAAGCATGTGATGTTCCTTTAAACTCACCTGGGGCAAGTAACAGGTGTGGGCAATATCAAAATCACACCTGAATGCAGATAAAAAGGAGAGAAGTTCACTTAGTCTTTGCATTGTGTGTCTGTGTGTGCCACACTAAGCATGGACAACAGAAAGAGGAGAAGAACTGTCTGAGGACTTGAGAACCAAAATCGTGGAAAAATATCAACAATCTAAAGGTTACAAATCCATCTCCAGAGATCTAGATTTTCCTTTGTCCACAGTGCGCAACATTATCAAGAAGTTTACAACCCATGGCACTGTAGATAATCTCCCTGGGCATGGATGGAAGAGAAAAATTAATTAAAGGTGTAAACGCAGGATAGTCCGGATGGTGGATAAGCAGACCCAAACAAGTTCCAAAGATATTCAAGCTGTCCTGCAGGCTCAGGGAGCATCAGAGTCAGCGCGAACTATCAGTCGACATTTAAATGAAATGAAACGCTATGGAGGGGACCCAGGAGGACCCCACTGCTGACACTGAGACATAAAAAAGCAAGACTACATTTTGCCAAAATGAACTTGATTAACCAAAATCCTTCTGGGAAAACGTCTTGTGGACAGATGAGACCAAGATAGAGCTTTTTGGTTAAGCACATCATTCTACTGTTTACCGAAAACGGAATGAAGCCTACAAAGAAAAGAGCACAGTACCTACAGTGACATATGGTGGAGGTCAATGATGTTTTGGGGTTGTTTTGCTGCCTCTGGCACTGGGGGGCCTTGAATGTGTACAAGACATCATGAAATCTGAGGATTACCAACAGATTTTGGGTCGCACTGTACAGCCCAGTGTCAGAAAGCTGGGTTTGCGTCCGAGATCTTGGGTCTTCCAGCAGGACAATGACCCCAAACATACGTCAAAAAGCCCCCAGAAATTGATGGCAACAAAGCGCTGGATAGTTCTGAAGTGGCCAGCAATGAGTCCAGATCTAAATATCATTGAACACCTGTGGAGAGATCCTTAAATTACTGTTGGGAAAAGGCGCCTCTTCCAATAAGAGACCTGGAGCAGTTTGCAAAGGAAGAGTGGTCCAACACTCCGGCTGTGAGGTGTAAGAAGCTTATTGATGGTTATAGGAAGACACTGATTTCAGTTATTTTTTCCAAAGGGTGTGCGACCAAATATTAAGTTAAGGGTGCCAATAATTTTGTCCAGACCATTTTTGGAGTTTGGTGTGACATTATGTCCAATTTGCTTTTTTTCCTCCCTTTTTTGGTTTAGTTCTAATACACACAAAGGGAATAAACATGTGTATAGCAAAACATGTGTTACTGCAATCCTTTTCTGTGAGAAATACTTATTTTTCTTGAAAAATTTCAGGGGTGCCAACATTTACCATTATGACTGTATATGGCACTGAATACATAATCTGAGACTTTAAAACCTCACTTTTAATACTTCTTCTAAAAACCATATATCAAAAAAGAAAGTGAATAGAACTGTATTTATACATATCTGCATCTATTTCCGGCCACCATCTTAGTAGCCATATTAATACTTGCCACCTGTTCACACCGACCATATATGCACACTTGCCTGAGTGAACTTCCAATTTTCAACATCAATGTGTTAGTCTTATATACAATCATGTGTTCCATGTCCATCGCAGGATCCTTGTCAGTTATTTTATGTATTTGCATGTATTCAGAATTAGTAGTGTTAGTTTTGTAGTCACACTCATTATTAGTATATTATTGAGAGTTTTAGCACACTCCAAAACATCAATGCATAAATCCTCTCTCTGGCAGACTACATTCTCAGTCTCTTACTGCATGCTATCAAATGAATGGCATTTAACCCATAGAGTGCATACAACATAACTGTTCTGATGGCGGCCATAACACATACACACACACTACCCCTATATACACACACACATGGCCATCATACACAGCTTCTATATGCACATACACTGCCTCTATATACACACATGCATCATAAATATATACACTGCCTCTATATACACACACAGCCACTATACACAAACACTGCCACTATATAGACACACACGGCCATCATACACACATATACAGCCACTATATACACATACACTGCCACTATATAGACACACACTGCCATCATACACACATATACAGCCACTATACACATACACTGCCACTATATAGACACACACTGCCATCATACACACATATACAGCCACTATATACACATACACTGCCACTATATAGACACACACTGCCCCTTTATACATACATGGCCATCATACACAAACACAGCTTCTATATGCATATACACTGCCACTATATAGACATACACTGCCATCATACACACATGGCCATAAATAAATACACTGCCTCTATATACACACACTGCCCCTGTATACACACATGGCCATCATACACATACACAGCTTCTATATACACATACACAGCTTCTATATAAACATACACAGCTTCTATATACACGTATACAGCTTCTATATACACACACTGCCCAATTATACGCACACATGGCCATCATACACATACACAGCTTCTATATATACATAGACAGCTTCTATATACACATACACAGCTTCTATATAAACATACACAGCTTCTATATACACATAGACAGCCATCATACACACACACTTTGTCCCCATATACACACACACACACACACACACACATACACAGCCATCATACACTGCCCCCATAAAAGTAAGTACCTGTGTGCAGTGTAGTCTGCTGCTCCGCTCCTCTATTGCAGGCAGTGGGCAGGAAGAGGAGGAACACGTGATCTGACGTCACTGGCCAGCTGCTACTACAGGCCCTGCTGGTAACTGAGAGCCGCACACAGGCATGTCTCATACCAACTGCAGCCCCTGACATTATAAAGTGACAGAGTGCTGCCCTCCGGACGGCGCTCCCTCTCGCTCCAGCCTCGCTGGCCAGTCTGGGCAACAGACAGGGCAGGGCTGGAACATAAGAAAAAAGAATATGATGTAGTCAGTCAGTGTACAGTAAGACTCCCCCCCCCCCCAGCCGTCAGTGAGTGACAGTCACTCACTGACTCGCAAGAAAGAGTGTTGGGGCCAGTTGGGCCTCCCTGAGGGTCCAAGCCCCTTACTGGGGTACCGGTTGTACCCCCCTGATGACGGCACCTGGCCTGTCCGTCTCGCCCGGCCGGTTTAAAGGTAAATTACTGCTGTCAGCGGCAGGTCCGGGACCTGTTGCTGCAGCATTTAGTATGAAGTACTGGCAGGGGGCCCTGCAGGGGCCCAGACTGTGACCTGGGCCACTAGGTGGGCCCCCTAACACGCTGGGCCCCTGTGCAGCCGAACCGGTTGAACAAGTGATATGTCCGCCCCTGTGTCAACATCATCCTGGGAGGGATAATACACTGCACTACAATAGAAATAAAAATCCCTATCATCTATATCTCAATGGGTTCCATCTTTTCTTTTGTTCTTTTTTCTAATGCGGTTTTATAATCCCTGAGACAAGTAGTTCTGGCCCTAGAGTGTTATATATTAGCGTCTGTAGCATGTATAAGGGACATGTTATCATACCTGTGTCTTTTTATAGGTGAATAATGCCCGGTGAGAGGGTGAAAGGGACCTATACCCCCGTCAGCTGCAGGAAAGGAACAAAGAGACAGGTAATTAATATTTATATTAATTACTGATAAAAATCAGGCTAGATACAACATCTAAACCTGCAAAGATGTCATAGTCTCTACCTTATACATGAAGATATATGTGTTTTTAATAAGTACATCGTCTACAGACAGCTTTTTATATAACACAACCATGTCTCAGGTACAGAGATTAGGAACATTTATGATTTCTAATATCTGTTTTTATTTGTAGTAATCCCTTTTTCAATAGACTGACCGCAGATTTAAGACATAACTGTACTGTAAAGAAAAATCTATAAGTTAATGTAATAAATCACATACTATAACTGATTATTGCCATTTAAAACTATGAAAAATACATTATGTTGATTATAAAACAGAAATACAGAATGGAGACAACCATCTGTGGCTCAAGCTCGACTGCCCATTTCTTTGAGTGGCCCCTCAATGTTCTGGAAACGGGTGGAGGACATTGTCTCCATTAGAATGGGTCCCCCTACGATGCTTCGGCTGTTGATCTGAAGTGCATTCTGTGCTTTGGAATCTCGGGGGCAAACTGTATTTCTGTTATTAATTTTTAGTTTAGCAATTCCCACCGCAACATGGTTAACCTCTATCCTAAATTTCTGCACAAAATTGATAAAAGACATTCCAAGAAATATTTTGCCAAATAAAAATATATAAAATATTGATGATGTTGATGAATAATAATAACAACAAAAATAACAGTTTTTGATTAAAAAACAAATAAACAATAATAATTAATAAAATATTTTGCTCCTGCCCCCTTCCCCAAAAATAAAAAAACATATATTACCCTTAAAATTTATGAATAAAGAAACAAAAAATAACACTTACCCCAAACATTGCAAACACAAAACCCCAAAAAACCTAACAATAGTGTCTGTCAACATCATCCTGGGAGGGATAATACACTGCACGACAATAGAAATAAAAATCCCTATCATCTATATCTCAATGGGTTCTATCTTTTCTTTTGTTCTTTTTTCTAATGCGGTTTTATAATCCCTGAGACAAGTAGTTCTGGCCCTAGAGTGTTATATATATTAGCGTCTGTAGCATGTATAAGGGACATGTTATCATACCTGTGTCTTTTTATAGGTGATTGATGCCCGCTGAGAAGGTGAAAGTGACCTATACCCCCGTCAGCTGCAGGAAAGGAACCAAGAGACAGGTAATTAATATTTATATTAATTACTGATAACAATCAGGCTAGATATAACATCTAGACCTGCAGAGATGTCATTGTCTCTACCTTATACATGAAGATATATGTGTTTTTAATAAGTATATCGTCTATAGACAGCTTCTTATATAACACAACTGTGTCTCAGGTACAGAGATTGGGAACATTTATGATTTCTAATATCTGTTTTTTATTTGTAGTAATCCCTTTTTCAATAGACTGACCGCAGATTTAAGACATAACTGTACTGTAAAGAAAAATCTATAAGTTAATGTAATAAATCACATACTATAACTGATTATTGCCATTTAAAACTATGAAAAATACATTATGTTGATTATAAAACAGAAATACAGAATGGAGACAACCGTCTGTGGCTCAAGCTCGACTGCCCCTTTCTTTGAGTGGCCCGTTAATGTTGTGGAAACGGGTGGAGGACATTGTCTCCATTAGAATGGGTCCCCCTACGATGCTTCGGCTGTTGATCTGAAGTGCATTCTGTGCTTTGGAACCTCGGGGGCAAACTGTATTTCTGTTATTAATTTTTAGTTTAGCAATTCCCACCGCAACATGGTTAACCTCTATCCTAAATTTCTGCACAAAATTGATAACAGACATTCCAAGAAATATTTTACCAAATAAAAATATATAAAATATTGATGAAACTGATGAATAATAATAACAACAAAAATAACAGTTTTTGATTAAAAAACAAAAAAACTAAAATAATTTATAAAATATTTTGCTCCTGCCCCCTTCCCCCAAAAATAAAAAAACATATATTACCCTTAAAATTTATGAATAAAGAAACAAAAAATAACACATACCCCAAACATTACAAACACAAAACCCCCAAAAACCTAACAATAGTCTCTGTCAACATCATCCTGGGAGGGATAATACACTGCACTGCAATAGAAATATAAATCCCTATCATCTATATCTCAATGGGTTCCATCTTTTCTTTTGTTCTTTTTTCTAATGCGGTTTTATAATCCCTGAGACAAGTAGTTCTGGCCCTAGAGTGTTAGATATATTAGCGTCTGTAGCATGTATAAGGGACATGTTATCATACCTGTGTCTTTTTATAGGTGATTGATGCCCGGTGAGAGGGTGAAAGGGACCTATACCTCCGTCAGCTGCAGGAAAGGAACAAAGAGACAGGTAATTAATATTTATATTAATTACTGATAACAATCAGACTAGATACAACATCTAAACCTGCAAAGATGTCATAGTCTCTACCTTATACATGAAGATATATGTGTTTTTAATAAGTATATCGTCTATAGACAGCTTCTTATATAACACAACCATGTCTCAGGTACAGAGATTAGGAACATTTATGATTTCTAATATCTGTTTTTTATTTGTAGTAATCCCTTTTTCAATAGACTGACCGCAAATTTAAGACATAACTGTACTGTAAAGAAAAATCTATAAGTTAATGTAATAAATCCCATACTATAACTGATTATTGCCATTTAAAACTATGAAAAATACATTATGTTGATTATAAAAAAGAAATACAGAATGGAGACAACCGTCTGTGGCTCAAGCTCGACTGCCCATTTCTTTGAGTGGCCCCTCAATGTTCTGGAAACGGGTGGAGGACATTGTCTCCATTAGAATAGGTCCCCCTAAGATGCTTCGGCTGTTGATCTGAAGTGCATTCTGTGCTTTGGAATCTCGGGGGCAAACTGTATTTCTGTTATTAATTTTTAGTTTAGCAATTCCCACCGCAACATGGTTAACCTCTATCCTAAATTTCTGCACAAAATTGATAAAAGACATTCCAAGAAATATTTTGCCAAATAAAAATATATAAAATATTGATGAAGTTGATGAATAATAATAACAACAAAAATAACAGTTTTTTATTAAAAAACAAATAAACAATAATAATTTATCAAATATTTTGCTCCTGCCCCCTTCCCCAAAAATAAAAAAACATATATTACCCTTAAAATTTATAAATAAAGAAACAAAAAATAACACATACCCCAAACATTGCAAACACAAAACCCCCAAAAACCTAACAATAGTGTCTGTCAACATCATCCTGGGAGGGATAATACACTGCACTACAATAGAAATAAAAATCCCTATCATCTATTTCTCAATGGGTTCCATCTTTTCTTTTGTTCTTTTTTCTAATGCGGTTTTATAATCCCTGAGACAAGTAGTTCTGGCCCTAGAGTGTTAGATATATTAGCGTCTGTAGCATGTATAAGGGACATGTTATCATACCTGTGTCTTTTTATAGGTGATTGATGCCCGGTGAGAGGGTGAAAGGGACCTATACCCCCGTCAGCTGCAGGAAAGGAACAAAGAGACAGGTAATTAATATTTATATTAATTACTGATAACAATCAGGCTAGATACAACATCTAAACCTGCAAAGATGTCATAGTCTCTACCTTATACATGAAGATATATGTGTTTTTAATAAGTATATCGTCTATAGACAGCTTCTTATATAACACAACCATGTCTCAGGTACAGAGATTAGGAACATTTATGATTTCTAATATCTGTTTTTTATTTGTAGTAATCCCTTTTTCAATAGACCTACCGTAGATTTAAGACATAACTGTACTGTAAAGAAAAATCTATAAGTTAATGTAATAAATCACATACTATAACTGATTATTGCCATTTAAAACTATGAAAAATACATTATGTTGATTATAAAACAGAAATACAGAATGGAGACAACCGTCTGTGGCTCAAGCTCGACTGCCCATTTCTTTGAGTGGCCCCTCAATGTTCTGGAAACGGGTGGAGGACATTGTCTCCATTAGAATGGGTCCCCCTAAGATGCTTCGGCTGTTGATCTGAAGTGCATTCTGTGCTTTGGAATCTCGGGGGCAAACTGTATTTCTGTTATTAATTTTTAGTTTAGCAATTCCCACCGCAACATGGTTAACCTCTATCCTAAATTTCTGCACAAAATTGATAAAAGACATTCCAAGAAATATTTTGCCAAATAAAAATATATAAAATATTGATGAAGTTGATGAATAATAATAACAACAAAAATAACAGTTTTTTATTAAAAAACAAATAAACAATAATAATTTATCAAATATTTTGCTCCTGCCCCCTTCCCCAAAAATAAAAAAACATATATTACCCTTAAAATTTATAAATAAAGAAACAAAAAATAACACATACCCCAAACATTGCAAACACAAAACCCCCAAAAACCTAACAATAGTGTCTGTCAACATCATCCTGGGAGGGATAATACCCTTCACTACAATAGAAATAAAAATCCCTATCATCTATATCTCAATGGGTTCCATCTTTTCTTTTGTTCTTTTTTCTAATGCGGTTTTATAATCCCTGAGACAAGTAGTTCTGGCCCTAGAGTGTTATATATATTAGCGTCTGTAGCATGTATAAGGGACATGTCATCATACCTGTGTCTTTTTATAGGTGATTAATGCCCGGTGAGAGGGTGAAAGGGACCTATACCCCCGTCAGCTGCAGGAAAGGAACAAAGAGACAGGTAATTAATATTTATATTAATTACTGATAACAATCAGGCTAGATATAACATCTAGACCTGCAGAGATGTCATAGTCTCTACCTTATACATGAAGATATATGTGTTTTTAATAAGTATATCGTCTATAGACAGCTTCTTATATAACACAACAATGTTTCAGGTACAGAGATTAGGAACATTTATGATTTCTAATATCTGTTTTTTATTTGTAGTAATCCCTTTTTCAATAGACTGACCACAGATTTAAGACATAACTGTCCTGTAAAGAAAAATCTATAAGTTAATGTAATAAATCACATACTATAACTGATTATTGCCATTTAAAACTATGAAAAATACATTATGTTGATTATAAAACAGAAATACAGAATGGAGACAACCGTCTGTGGCTCAAGCTCGACTGCCCATTTCTTTGAGTGGCCCCTCAATGTTCTGGAAACGGGTGGAGGACATTGTCTCCATTAGAATGGGTCCCCCTATGATGCTTCGGCTGTTGATCTGAAGTGCATTCTGTGCTTTGGAATCTCGGGGGCAAACTGTATTTCTGTTATTAATTTTTAGTTTAGCAATTCCCACTGCAAGATGGTTAACCTCTATCCTAAATTTCTGCACAAAATTGATAAAAGACATTCCAAGAAATATTTTGCCAAATAAAAATATATAAAATATTGATGAAATTGATGAATAATGATAACAACAAAAATAACAGTTTTTGAATAAAAAACAAAAAAACTAAAATAATTTATAAAATATTTTGCTCCTGCCCCCTTCCCCCAAAAATAAAAAAACATATATTACCCTTAAAATTAATGAATAAAGAAACAAAAAATAACACATACCCCAAACATTGCAAACACAAAACCCCCAAAAACCTAACAATAGTGTCTGTCAACATCATCCTGGGAGGGATAATACACTGCACTACAATAGAAATAAAAATCCCTATCATCTATATCTCAATGGGTTCCATCTTTTCTTTTGTTCTTTTTTCTAATGTGGTTTCATAATCCCTGAGACAAGTAGTTCTGGCCCTAGAGTGTTATATATATTAGCGTTTGTAGCATGTATAAGGGACATGTCATCATACCTGTGTCTTTTTATAGGTGATTGATGCCCGGTGAGAAGGTGAAAGTGACCTATACTCCTGTCAGCTGCAGGAAAGGAACCAAGAGACAGGTAATTAATATTTATATTAATTACTGATAACAATCAGGCTAGATATAACATCTAGACCTGCAGAGATGTCATAGTCTCTACCTTATACATGAAGATATATGTGTTTTTAATAAGTATATCGTCTATAGACAGCTTCTTATATAACACAACTGTGTCTCAGGTACAGAGATTGGGAACATTTATGATTTCTAATATCTGTTTTTTATTTGTAGTAATCCCTTTTTCAATAGACAGACCGCAGATTTAATACATAACTGTACTGTAAAGAAAAATCTATAAATTAATGTAATAAATCACATACTATAACTGATTATTGCCATTTAAAACTATGAAAAAAACATTATGTTGATTATAAAACAGAAATACAGAATGGAGACAACCATCTGTGGCTCAAGCTCGACTGCCCCTTTCTTTGAGTGGCCCCTCAATGTTCTGGAAACGGGTGGAGGACATTGTCTCCATTAGAATGGGTCCCCCTACGATGCTTCGGCTGTTAATCTGAAGTGCATTCTGTGCTTTGGAACCTCGGGGGCAAACTGTATTTCTGTTATTAATTTTTAGTTTAGCAATTCCCACCGCAACATGGTTAACCTCTATCCTAAATTTCCTACCCCAAACATTGCAAACACAAAACCCCCAAAAACCTAACAATAGTGTCTGTCAACATCATCCTGGGAGGGATAATACACTGCACTACAATAGAAATAAAAATCCCTATCATCTATATCTCAATGGGTTCCATCTTTTCTTTTGTTCTTTTTTCTACTGCGGTTTTATAATCCCTGAGACAAGTAGTTCTGGCCCTAGAGTGTTATATATATTAGCGTCTGTAGCATGTATAAGGGACATGTTATCATACCTGTGTCTTTTTATAGGTGATTGATTGTATTGATTGATTGATTGAGTGTATATTGTTCAGTGTATATAAAGTTGTACAAGTGTATAGGACCTTCCTGGGTCATGTGATACTGTCATGTGATGTACCCAGAGTTCCCTGGGTACAGGACCTACAGGTTTTGCAACCAATGTGCTGTAATCCAGCCTCCTTAGAATATAAGGGGCTGTAGTCTCTAAATTCACTTAATTCCTGGCACTCAAGCAAGCGCATTCAGCATATACTACTCAATTCATCTCAGCTAGGCCAAAGCCTAAAGAACCTGCAGCCACTTCAAAACATGAGTTATCAAGTTATATCTACAAATTCCTAGTGACTACTATTCAACTCAATCATACAATTAGTAGCACAGTGGCCGGCAGAAATCTCAATACTACAAGTCCCAGCAAGCCTGCAAGGTATCCTGCATCCCGGTTGCCTCTAGGGAAACTGCATCATTGTAAAGACTGTTCCATGAGAAGTTTAAGTAAAAGTTCCAGTTATCTCATAATTCCTGCTGTGGACATTCAATTATTTCCTGCCGTTTTTGGGCTGGTTGTCGGCAGGGCCTTCTACAGAAAACAATCGCACCCTGGTGTCACGACAAATTAGGGGTTAATACCACCTTACCCCACAGGGTTAATGCCACCAGACCCTGCAACACCATTGCCTCACCCCGCTTACCACACTTTACTTTTTTGAGACTTTATTGGTTTGGGTCTCGCTTGCTTCTCTCCGCTCGCTGTAGTCGACCATTTTTCATTTTATTTGGGATGTCCTAGGTGTTTGCCAAGTTTTTGTTACAGTGGGTCGTAAAAATAAAAAATTTAAATTCTATTGTAACTCCTGATTTTTTATTTTTACAATGGGTTAACGCAGAAAAAGCACCATAAAATTTGTTACCCAATTTCTCTTGATTCTGGAAATAACTCATATGTGGATGTAAGTTGGGGGCCATGTTGCCTTTACACAGCCCCCATGGTGTCAGAACAGCGGTAACCCCCCACAAGTCACCCCAGTTTGGAAACTGCACCACTGCAATTAACATTTATACCCCACTTGCATTTGACAGATTTTTGGAAGATTGCTTTGCATCCACATATAGGGTATATCTGTACTTGGAAAAAATAGGGTTACAAATTTTGGGGGACTTTTTTCCTTTTGCCCCTTATGAAAAAGAAAAGTTGGGGGTTGCACTAGCATGTTAGTGTAAAAAAAAAAATTTTTTTTTACACTAATATGCTGCAGTTGACCCATACTTTTAATTACCACAAGCAGTAAAAGAAGAAAAAGACCGCCAAAATTTGTAACACAATTTCTCTCAAGTACGGATATACCTCATATGTGGATGTAAAGCGATCTGTGGGCACACAACAGGGCTCAGGAGTGAGAGAGCACCATGTTCATTTGAGGCCTAAATTAATGATTTGCACATGCATCCTTGCAGAGGTTCTAAAATAAACGCAATAGTAAAAACAACCACATTTGACCCCATTTCGGAAACCACACCCCTCAAGAAATGCAACAAGGGGTGCAGTGAGTATTTACACTGCACTGGTGTTCAACAAATTTTAAGAACAGTAGGCTGTGCATATGTAAAATTTTATTTTTCATATTACGGACCACCGTTCCAAAAATCTTTCAGACACCTGTGGGGCGTAAATGCTCACTGCACCCCTTGTAATATTACTTGAGGGGTTTAGTTTCCAAAATGTGGTCACATATGGTATTCCACCCAAATCTCACACAAAATAAACTAAAATTTATTTATGTAAGAAACACTTTAAAGTAGGTAAATTTCCATGACCAATAATACTGGTATACAAGGAGTAAATATATACCACAACACAAAAACTGGATATTTTCTGATCTGCGGCGTCCTCTTTCCTTTTCTTCTTTGTCTGGATCAGACCTCCATGTCGATCTCTTACCATCTGCAGGGCAAACATGTCAGACTCCACATTTTTTCAGTGTCCTCCCATCTATAGGCCCACAAACTGTAATAATCCCCTTCAGGTAGGTAGGTAGCCAGGTAAATAGGTAACTAGGTAGGTAGATCAGGAAGCCAGATATGTAGGTAAGTGACTAGCCAGGTAGGTAGGTAGGTAGGGGGCTAGCAAGGTAGTTAGGCAGCCAAATATGAAGGCCAGACATGTACATAGTTAGGTGCCAGGTATGTAGGTAAGTAGTTAGGCATCCAGGTATAAAGTTATTTAGCCCCCCCTTCCCTGTTGGTATAGACAGCGGAGTTAACCTCCCCTTACCTGTAGATATAGACAGCAGAGTTAACTCCCCTTCCTTGTAGGCATAGGCAGCAGAGTTAACCCCCTTCCCCATAGGTGTAGGCAGCAGATTTAACCCCCCTCCCCTGTAGGTATAGGAACAGAGTAGATCCCTCCCCCTTTCCCCATAGGTATAGGCATCAGTTAACCCCCCCCTTTCCCCATAGGTATAGGCAGCTGTTAACCCCCCCCCTTTCTCCATAGGAATAGACAGCAGTTAGTTCCCCCCCCCTCTCCCTATAGGTACAGGCATCAGTTAACACCCCTCCCCTTTCCCCATAGGTATAGGTAGCAGTTAATCCCCCTTTCCCCATAGGTATAGGTAGCAGTTATTTTTTTCCCCTTCAATATTTCTTTATTGAAAAAATGTATCATTTACATTTTAATAAATAACATTTTATACATTGAATTTCAAGATGTTGTCTTTTTTCCCACCCCCCTCCCCTACCCTCACCTTTCTCCCCCATGACATATCTCCCCTTACTGGGTGGACGGGAGGCAGAGGGACAACACATTCTCATTCTATTAATATTTCCATTATACTATATCAATTCATTTTCTTTTCTCTTTGCTTTCCCTTCCCTTTCTCTCTCTTTTCTTTTCTTTTTTTTTCCATTTTAGATCTTTTATTTGTATCTTCCCAATTATTTCTACCCGCTTTTATTCTTGTGTCCCCCTGATTCCCATCCCCCTCACATAATAATAATGAAATAATAATAATAAAAAAACCTATAATTTCTTTCTTTTAACCAAATAACCTTCCTGTCACCTCCCTCCACTCCCATACCTCTGGTTTAGTTGGGGTCAGCCATCTCCTGATTATTAATAATCTAGCATAAAAGAGCATCATCAGTAGTTCCTTTCTTTCTTTTGTTGTTTTATTTACTTTTCTATCATCACCCAAGATAATCAAAGCTATATCATCTTTTATAGCATATTTAATTTTTCTCTCGATATCATAAATTATTGACACCCAATATTCTTGTATTTTTTTCACATTCCCATATAATATGCAGGAATCCCGCGTTTTTCATTTTACATCTTAGACAGTTGCCATTTTCCCTCCCACCAATCCTGAAGAGGAATTTTGGTTTATAATAAATTCTATATACTATGTTCCATTGTATCAGTTGATGGTCTAAACTTGGGGAAATTCTTTTTATATTCCTGAATACAATCATCCAACCGCATTTATTTCTCTCACCTAATTCTTCGTCCCATTGTAGGAAGCATTTATCTTTTAAGTTATTTTTTTTATTTTTCATTATTTTGGTATAAATTACTGCCATAACTTTCTTTACAATTTTTCCCTCCTCCATTTTTCTTATAGTTTCAGTTACTTCCACTATCCGATTACCACTGTCTCTTAGTGACCCGCATATGGCACTTTTTAAACCCTGAAATTCCAACCACATACCTTTTCCTAATTTAAATTCTTCCTCTCTCCACTTTCTTAACTCTCCTTTTCTCCACACGTCTCTCAAAATGTTACATCCCCTACTTTGCAAGTTGTTAGCTTCCATCTTAGCTACCTCTTTCAAGTTTACATTATGCCAAATTGGCGCTGTCTCTAATATTCCCGTTTTTTTCATTTATTTTTTAAAGTTTTCCCAGGTTTTACAAATCCCTACTATTATAGCATTTTCCTTCCACCTCCCTTCTTTTAACTGGCCTGACTCAAGAACCTGATAACATTTTCGTATTTACCTTTAGTTTTTTCTTTGATATTTTTAAAGATTCCAAATCTCCTCCACTCCACCACATAGTACATCTGTCTTTCTAAAAATTATCCCTGTATATCAGGAAATTTAAGTCCTCCCTTCTCTCTTCCTTTACTTAAGTATTCTATTTTTATCCTCGTTCTTTTCCTTCCCCATATTAGGGCGTTTAGCATAGCTATTATCCTTCTAAAAATTCCTTTCTCGCACCAGATAGGGGCCGCTACGAAGATGTATAATAGTTTTGGTAGAATTACTGTTTTAATTAAGACTATCCTCTCTGCTCTCGTAAGATTCAGTTTATTCCATGTTCTTACCTTGTTTTCCAATTTTTTTTTATCAATGGGTATGTGTTTATTTTGTGATATTCTCCTATTTTCCCAGATATCTGTACACCTAAATAAGAAAAACGTTCTCCTTTATCCAGGATTCTAAGCTCCTTAATGATTCCCAGTTCTACTTTACCTAATGGAAGTAGCACTGATTTCTCCCAGTTTATAACCAAACCTGCATAGTTCCCATATTCCCCAATCACTTCCATAACCTTCTCTATGGAGTTTTCTAGCTTTTTCAAATATAATAATAAGTCGCCTGCGTATATTGATATTTTATCCCCATCCCCCTCCACTCCAAATCCTTTTATTTGCTGATCTTCTCTGACTTTAACCGCTAGGGGTTCGAACACTAGCGCAAAAAGTAGAGGAGATAAGGGGCATCACTGTCTTGTACCCCGGGTCACTAAAAAACTCTCTGATCTTTTCCCTTCTATATTTATTCTAGCTTCCGCTCCATTATATAGCATCTTGATCATTTCTATATAATCCTTCTGACACCCATATTTTTCCAGTACTCCCCATAGGAACTCCCACTCCACAATGTCAAACGCTTTACTTGCGTCAAGTGACATGATGGAGTGGGTTCCCTCTCTTCCCTCCACCGACTGTACTCCAGTAAGGGTCCTGTAGATATTATGCTTGGTCATCCTACCTGGGATAAATCCGCATTGATCTTCATGCACCAGTTCCCCTACCTTTTTTTCCAAACGCAATGCCAGAGCCTTCGCCAGGATCTTTACATCCGTGTTCAATAATGATATTGGACGATGTGATTCCATTTCTTTCTTATCTTTATTCGGTTTCAACAGTAATATTGTTTCTGCTTCTTTCATTGTTTCGGGTAAGGTTCCTGTTTTTAAAGAACTATTTATAGTTCTAAGCAGGGCTGGGATAAGGATTCTCCTAAATTTCCTATATATTTCAAACGGGAACCCCTCCGTGCTGGGACTTGTGTTCCTTTGATCTGATTTAAAGCTTCTTCTAACTCCCTATGGGTCATTGGGCCCCCCGTTTCTTTCTCTTGTTGTATTGATGTCATAGCGAGCACTCCGGTCCCCGCCTCCGGACCAGAGCGCCCGCATTCTCGCCTCCTCTCTCCGGGATCCCGGCGTCTCCCGCTCGGACATACCGACCGGGAGCACGGGATTTCTTGTGTCGGGGATGCGGCTGCCGTGGCGGCTAGTCCCCACTCAAGCGCCGCGTCCCTGTCTAACTCACCCAGCACCTCGCTCCATATGCCGACTCGCTCTGCTTCTCGGCATGCGCGTCCCCGCTCTCTAGGGCGCGCGCACGCCGCCTTCAGTAAATTTAAAGGGCCAGCGCACCATTGATTGGTGCGCTGGCTAATTGTTCCCTGCTCCTTCCCCATAAAAGTTACCTGCCCCTTCCTGCCCTTGCCAGATCTTTGTGCCCTAGTGCCTCTGAGAAAGCTTTCCATATTGTGTGTATTGCCTTGCCTGTTGCCGAACCCGTTGCTACCGCCTACTCGCCTTTGAACCCTTGCCGCCTGCCCTGACCTCTGCTTCGTCCGACTACGCTCCTGCTGCCTGCTCCCTGTGTACCATGCCATATCAGCTGCCAGAGAGGTTGAGTTGCTACTGGAGGATACGACCTGGTGGTTACCGCCGCAGCAAGTCCATCCTGCCTTGCGGCGGGCTCTGGTGAAAACCAGTAACCACTTAAAACCGGTCCTCTGGTACAACCCGCGCCTTCCCCTCTCTGGTCAAGAGGATCCACTACCAGTCCTGCCGGTAAGATCCGGCCATGGATCCCGCTGATGTTCCTCTGCCAAACCTAACGGACCTCACCTCCATTGTGGCCCAGCAAGGTCAGCAGCTAGCCCAGCTAACCGCCATGCTGCAGCAGCTCCTGCCGTCTCAGCAACAGCCAGCTCCTCCGCTTGCATCTGCTGTATCTCCTCCGCCCGCAGTTGCCACCGGTTCCAGAGTCCGCCTATCCCTGCTGGACAAGTGTGACGGAGATCCCAAGCAGTGCCGAGGGTTTCTGTCACAGTGCTCTCTCCACCTCGAGATACTGTCTGACCAGTTTCCTTCCGAGTGAGCCAAGGTAGCCTTTATCCTCAGTCTGCTCTCCGGGAAGGCCCTGGCCTGGGCTACACCGCTATGGGACCGCGCTGATCCTGCCACCTCCTCCGTCCAGAGCTTCTACCAAGAGTTCCGGAATGTTTTCGAGGAACCTGCCCGGGTTACCTCCACAGAGACTGCCTTACTAAATTTGTCCCAGGGAGGCTCTACTGTGGGTGACTACGCCATTCAGTTTCGCACCCTAGCCTCAGAACTGAACTGGAACAATGATACCCTTTGTACCACATTTAAGAAGGGACGTAAAGGACGGCCTGGCTGCACGTGAACTACCTTCCACCCTTAGTGACCTCATCTTGTTGGCCACTAGAATCGACAAGCGTTTCGCCGATAGGAACTCCTTCTTGAAAAAGGAAACGCTCAACCAAGACGCTACCCTCCTCTGACTCCCGTTTTTCAGCGTCTACCTCAACCTCTCTCCGGGCCTCCAGCCGTGGAAGCCATGCAGGTGGATCGTTCACGCATGACTCCGCAAGAACGAAGCCATTGCAGATACGAGAACCTGTGTATGTACTGTGCCAGTACTGAGCACTTCCTGCGAGACTGTCCTCTTCGTCCACCGCGTTCCAGAAAAGCTTGCACCTAATAAACATGGGAGAGGCGTTGCTAGGTGTGGATTCCTCCTCTCCACATCTCATCATATCCGTGCAGTTGTTCCTCTTGGATTCCGGTTCAGCCGGCAACTTCATTCACGCCTCCTTGGTTGACAAGTACCGCATTCCGGTTGTCCGCCTAACTAAGCCTCTTTTTATTTCTACGGTTAACGGTGAGAGACTCTCTGTCACTGTGCAGTTCCGTACCCTGCCACTGCAGATGGATATTGGAATTTTTCATACAGAGACTCTAGAGTTCCTAGTCCTTCCCTTCTGCTCCTCCGAACTCCTCCTGGGTCTGCCATGGCTACAACGTCACAGTCTTGTTCTGAACTGGTCATCCGGTGAAACCTGCATTGGGGCCCCTGCTGTTCGGACCGGTGTCTCAAGCCTGCTCCTGTCAAGCGACTTTCGCAAGTTTCTCCGCCTCCAGGACTGCCTAAACCATATCATTGCTTTGCGGATGTCTTCTGCAAAAAACAAGCCGAGGTCCTTCCTCCTCACAGACCCTATGATTGTCATATCGACCTTATGCCTGGTTCTACGCCATCCCGGGGTAGAATTTATCCTCGGTTCCCTCCTCCCTTGCATAGACTACAGAGGACTCAATAAAATCACAATTAAGAACCGTTACCCTCTGCCCCTAATCTCAGAGTTATTTGAGTTCGTATCCGGGAGGGCGACGAGTGGAAGACCGCCTTTAACACAAGAGACGGTCACTTTGAGTACCTGGTGATGCCCTTCGGCCTCTGTAATGCACCAGCCGTCTTCCAGGAATTTGTCAACGATATCTTCAGGGACTTACTCTACTCCTGTGTGGTCGTATACTTGGATGACATCCTTGTCTTCTCCTCCGACCTGGACCAACACCGGGTCCATGTGCGACAAGTGCTTACCCGCCTGAGGAGAAATCGTCTATACGCCAAGATCGAAAAATGTCTTTTTGAGCAGTCCTCCTTGCCTTTTCTTGGGTTTCATTATTTCTACTCAAGGACTTCAAATGGACCCCACCAAGCTCTCGGCGATTTTGGATTGGCCACGCCCCTCTGGACTCCGAGCCATACAAAGGTTTTTGCGCTTCGCTAATTATTACAGACAATTCATCCCTCACTATTCCACTCTGGTGTCCCCAATTGTGGCCTTGACTAAAAAGGGCGCTAACCCTAAATCCTGGCCTTCCCAAGCTGAAGAAGCCTTCCAGTCCCTGAAGGTCACCTTTGCCTCAGCACCGGTTCTCTCTAGACCTGATTCCACCAAGCCCTTCTCTCCCGAAGTGGATGCCTCCTTGGTGGGAGCCGGAGCCGTGCTCACACAGAAATCTTCAAAGGGCAAGACCTTAACTTGTGGCTTCCTTTCTAAAACATTCTCTCCCGCGGAGAGAAATTATTCCATAGGGGACAGAGAACTGTTGGCTATTAAATTAGCACTGGAGGAATGGAGACATCTTCTTGAGGGAGCCACCCATCCTGTGAATATCTTTACGGACCACAAGAACCTGGCCTATCTTCAGTCTGCTCAAAGACTAAATCCTTGTCAGGCTCGCTGGTCTCTGTTCTTCGCCCGTTTTAATTTTGAGATCCATTTCCGTCCGGCTTCTAAGAACATTAGGGCAGACTCTCTGTCTCGCTCTTCTGATGTGGCGGGCGACGAGTTAACACCTCAACACATTATCCCACCAGAACGCCTGATTGCAGTCGCTCCTGCGGAACTGAGCCATCTTCCTCCTGGCAAATCCTACGTACTTCCACGTCACCGGGTGCAAATTCTCAAGTGGGGCCACGCTTCTTGCTACTGGAGGATACGACCTGGTGGTTACCGCCGCATTAAGTCCATCGCCTCTCTGGTCAAGAGGATCCACTACCAGTCCTGCCGGTACGTGACAACCTCTCATTCTTAACCACTTTTCCCCCAAGGTCACCGCTCCTTCTCCTGTCACTGGGTCCTCTGACGTCTTCTCGGTAAAAGAATGCCTCGCCTCCAAGGTCGTCAGAGGTAAAAAAAAAAAAAATTGTTGACTGGGAGAATTGTGGCTCCGAAGAGAGGTCTTGGGAGCCTGATAACAATATCTTCAACAAGGAGCTCATCCATAGGTTCCTGGGCTCCAAAAATAGGGAGAGACCTAAGGGGGGGGGGGGGGGTACTGTAACACCGAGCGCTCCGGGTCCCGCGGCTTCCCCGGAGCGCTCTCGGTGTTCGGCTTGTAGCAGCGCTCTGGTCACTGTCCCTGACCGGAAGCGCTGTCCCCCTGCCTGCGGCGGGGATGCGATCCGCTTGGTGGGCTGTCCTCGCCCGCAGGTCGCATCCCAAGTGACTTACCAGTCGGGTCCTGCTGTGTCTTCCTCTAATTGTGTCTTCCACTAATTGGTGCCTGGCCCAATTAAGTTAAATGCATAAATACTCACTTCCTTTTCCTCCCCTTGCCGGATCTTGTTACCTTGTGCCAGAGAAAGCGTTTCTTGTGTCCCTTTGCCTGTGTATCCAGACCCTTTGCCGTTGCCCCTGACTACGAAACGTTGCTGCCTGCCTTGACCTTCTGCTACGTCTGACCTCGCCTTGCCTTGTCCCTGTGTACAGCTGTCAGTGAGGTTGAGTCGCTATCGGGTGGAATGACCTGAGGGTTACCTGCCGCAGCGAGTCCATCCCGCTTTGCGGCGGGCTCTGGTGAAAACCAGTAACCTCTTAGATTCCGTTCCCCTGGTATGGCCCACGCCATCGCCTCACTGACACAGGGGATCCACTCCTGAGTCCTTCCTGCATACCAGTCCGGATCCTGACACCTGGCTACCCTGTGGGAAGCCCATAAATTTGTAGTCATTGCATTGCTCTGGGATCCTGCCTCAAGAAGGATGCTTTGGCTCTCTCCCGGGATCTTAAGGCAGAGATTCGTAGATTAGAGGCATTGTTACTGTCCTCGCCCTCCCTTTCAGTCTTGCGGAGGCTAGTGGCTGCCCAGGCTCATCTGTGGGCCTTAGCCCTCCATAAAGTGGAGCGTCTCATACTGAGCATCTTATACTAAGCAGTGGTTTTATGAATGTGGTAATAAGGTCCACAGTATGTTGGCTCGGCACCTCCATTATCGTGCTGCTGCCCAGTCTCCCTCGGCTCTCAGGAACTCTTCTGGCACTCTTCACGATCACCCGGATGATGTCTTCCTTCTCTCTATTCCCTCCCCTCTCAACTCCAGTCTGACCTGGTGCAGTGTGATCTCTCCTTTCTGTGGGCCTGTGACCTGCCATTCCTGTCAGCTACTGATGGAGCCTCCTTAAATGCTCCAATCACCTTGCAGGAGCTTCAGGAGGTGGTTCAGTCCCTTCCTTCAGGGCGCTCTCCTGGGCCAGACGGGTTCACTTATCTCTACTATCGGACGTTTGCTTCTCAACTTCTTCCTTGATGGGTGAGAGGTCCTGCAGTCGCTTTTATATTCCCTGATCACTCTCATTCCTAAACTGGACAAGGATTGTTCAAGCTATCGGACTATCGCTCTCCTTAATGCTGATTTAAAGGTGTTTGCCAAGGTTTTTGCTAACTGTCTGTGCTGTTTTCTTCCCTCCCTTATCCATAAGTAGTGTTGCTCGCGAATATTCGCAATTCGAATATTATTCACGAATATCGCATATTTGCGAATTCGCGAATTTCGCGAATATAGCGCTATATATTCGTAATTACGAATATTCGTTTATTTTTTTTTTTTCCTTCACAGTACACATCACAGTGATCATCCCTCTCTGCTTCCAGCTTGTGTGGTGTAAAGAAGGCTGTAATACTACTGTGTGAGACTAGCGTGCAAAAATTCGCATATGCGAAAATTAGCATATGTTAATATTCGCATATGCGAATATTAACATGCGCTAATCTTCGCATATGCGAATTTCGTATTTGCTAATTTTGTATATGCTAATATTCACATATGTTAATTTTTATGCATATGCGAAAATAAAACGAGGGTATACCGAATATGCGAATATTCGCGAATATATGACGAATATTCGTCCATATATTCGCGAATATTCGCGAATTCGAATATGGCCTATGCCGCTCAACACTATCCATAAGCACCAGGTGGGTTTCATCCCCAGTCGTCAGGGTGCGGACAACACTAGGAGAGTGGTGGGTCTAATAGACTTGGTCAATCGGCGCTCGGAGCAGGCTTTGGTGCGGAAAAGGCCTTAAATAGGCTAGGTTGCGCTGAGGGGCCTCTACTCCTGCCCTACTGCCACTATCAAACTTCCTCATGTCACTTCCTCTAGCTTTCCTCTTTATAATGGCACTCGACAGGGGTGTCCGCTGTCTCCCCTGATTTTTGCTCTTTGTATTGAGCTTCTGGCTGCTCTAATCCAGGAGACCTGGATATCTCGGATTTGTAGCTGCATGATTTCAAAAGCTCTCTTTTTGTGGATGATGCTCTTCTTACTCTGACCCATCCCCTGACATCCCTTCCTAATCTCTACAGGGTCCTGCAGTCCTATGGGGTGGTCTCGGGCTATAAGGTGAACCTATCTAAGACATGGGCGATGCCCTTTAATCTCAAGGTGTTTCTCTCCACTCTTCTTCGGGCTGATTACTTCTTTAAGTGGTCTCCCTTTGCTGTTAAAGGGGTACTCCTGCTCAGTGTTTGGAACAAACTGTTCCAAACGCTGGAGCCGGTGTAGGGAGCTTGTGATGTCATAGCCCCACCCCTCATGACATCACGCTCCACCCCCTCAATCCAAGTCTATGGGAGGGGGTGTGACAGCCGTCTTGCCCCCTCCCATAGACTTGCATTGAGGGGGCGGGTCAAATGCTGAGCAGCGGAGGACCCAGCCAATTTTCACTGTAGGACCCGGCCACTTTATGAACATCTGATCACTTTCAATTTAACCATTAATATCTCTGGGATGCTTGTACCTTTCATTCTGATTCCAAGACAGTTTTTTCGTGACATATTCTACTTTATGTTAGTGGCAAAATTTTGTCGATGCTTGCATCGTTTCTTGGTGAAAAATTCAAAAATTTGTTTTTAACTTTGAAGCTGGACAGTCAGTGGCTGTCCAGAAATGCTGGGAGTTGTTGTTTTGCAACAGCTGGAGGCTCCATTTTGGAAACACTGATGTACAATAAGTTTTTCATTTTTATTGGGGGGGGGGGCAGTGTAAGGGGGTGTATATGTAGTGTTTTCCCTTTATTATGTGTTAGTGTATTGTAGTGTTTTTAGGGTATGTTCGCACTGGCAAAGGTTTACATTGAGCTTCCCGGGGACCGAAATTCCCATGGGCGTACGGGTACGCCCTGGGTCCTTAAGACCCAGGTACAGAAGGTGTATCCATACACCCTGGGTCCTGTACAGGTTAAGTATCTAAGTGTCCTCCTTACCCCTTGATAGTCTTCCTTTTATTCCACTAACTTCCCTCCTTTGTTCAGTGCCCTTAGGACGTTAATTATTTCGTTAATTAGGACGTTATATTTCATTTTTTGTCCGTATTGCAGCTGTTAAAATGATGGTCCTTCCCATGCTACTTTACATTTTTGAGACTTTATCGGTCTGGGTCCCGCTTGCTGCTCTCCGCTCGCTGTACTCAACCATTTTTAATATTATTTGGGATGTCAAGCGGGACCGTTTGCTTATGTCCTAGTTGTTTGCCAAGTTTTTGTTACAGTGGGTCGTAAAAAAAAAAAAATGTAATTCTGTTGTAACCCCTGATTTTTTATTTTTACAAGGGGTTAATGCAGAAAAAGCTCCATAAAATTTGCTACCTAATTTCTCTTGATTCTGGAAATACCCATATCTGGATGTAAGTCGCCTTTACACAGCCCCCATGGTGCCAGAACAGTGGAAACTCCCCACAAGTCACCCCAGTTTGGAAACTGCACCCCTGCAGTGAGCATTTACACTCCACTTGCATTTGACAGATTTTTGGAAGATTGCTTTGCGTCCACATATGGGGTATATCTGTACTTGGAAAAAATAGTGTTACAAATTTTGGGGGACTTTTTTCATTTTGCCTTTTATGAAAAAGAAAAGTTGGGGGCTGCACTAGTTGGGGGCAACACCAGCATGTTAGTGTAAACATTTTTTTTTTTTTTTACACTAACATGCTGGTGTTGCCCCATACTTTTAATTTTCATAAGCAGTAAAAGAAGAAAAAGACTCCCAAAATTTGTAACACAATTTCTCTCAAGTACTGATATACCCCATATGTGGACGCAAAGCGTTCTGCGGGCACACAACAGGGCTCAGGAGTGAGAGAGCACCATGTTCATTTGAGGCCTAAATTAGTGATTTCCACATGGATCCTTGCAGAGGTTCTAAAATAAACGCAATAGAATAAACAACCACATGTGACCCCATTTTGGAAACCACACCCCTCAAGAAATGTAACAAGGGGTGCAGTGAGCATTTACACCACACTGGTGTTCAACAGATTTTTTGGAACAGTAGGCTGTGCATATGTAAATTAAATTTTTGATACTACAGACCACTGTTCCAAAAATCTTTCAGACATCTGTGGGGTGTAAATGCTCACTTCACTCCTTGTAACATTCCATGAAGGGTTTAGTTTCCAAAATGGGGTCACATATGCTTTTTTTTTATTTATTTATTTATTTTTTTGCGCTTATGTCAGAAGCCACCCCTGAGCAAATCACCAATTTAGGCCTCAAATGTACATTTGCTGTCTCCTGAGCCATGTTGTGCACCCACACAGGGACGTGCACAGACATTTTGAAGGGCAGGGGCTCAAGTAAAAAAAAGAGGGCACTTTTCATAAATTAAAAAACGTCTGCCAGACTTAATGGGCAAACGTACTGCGGCCCAGGGACACAGTGGACTCCCGCCGGGCCTCCTCGACATTCCTATGCCCATAAAAGTTGGTGTTTTTGTAAAATCGAGTCAAGAACAGTTTCTATGAAGGTATGCCATGTGTATATACACTTTGGCTGTGCTGTCAGTCTTATTTACAGAAAACATGTGACAGCTGCCCTATAATATACTGTATTATAGAGGAGATTTATACAAAACCTGTGCAGAGAAAGAGCGGTGCAGTCGCCCATAGCAACCAATCAGATCGTTTTGCAGAGGGCTTTTCCTCTGCAAAGGTTTTAATAAATCTCCCCCTATATGCCCCCACCTGAGCTCTATATGACAGAACCCATCACCAATAACCCAGCACCCATCACCAATCACCCAGCACCAATCACTCAGCACCCATCACCCATCCCCAATCACTCAGCACCCATCAACCATCACCCAGCACCCATCACCAATCACCCAGCACCCATCACCCAGCACCAATCACCCAGCACCAATCATCCAGCACCCATCACCAATCACCCAGCACCCATCACCAATCACCCATCACCCATCACCAATCACCCAGCACCCATCACCAATCACCCAGCACCAATCACCCAGCACCTATCACCAATCATCCAGCACCAATCACCCAGCACCCATCACCAATCACCCAGCACGCAGCACCAATCACCCAGCACCAATCACCCAGCACCCAGCACCAATCACCCAGCATCAATAACCCAGCACCAATCACCCAGCACCAATCACCCAGCACCCATCACCCAGCACCAATCACCCAGCACCAATCACCCAGCACCCATCACCCAGCACCCATCCCCAATCACCCAGCACCCATCTTATGCAGGAATCTTCTCACAGCCCTGGTTCTTACACTGAAGAGATGGACACCTCACTAATATATACGTACAGTCTACAATATACTAGAGTTGGCAAAAAAAGAATTATTAATATACAAAGACGTCCATGCATAGCACAGCATACAGGATGGAGGCAGGAAACTCCGCCTCCATTGCGCACAAGACTGACTTCGCATACTAGCAATGTGGGGCAATACCTAGAAAATGGAAAGACCAATTTTTGTATACTGCACTGTAACCTAGTGCATTGGGTTTAGTGCGAATAAACAGCCTGTCAGTTTCCCTTTAATTATATACCTTACCCCCCTTAATGATCTATATACTGTGCCACCATTCATCTATTGATTCCCTATATACTGTGCCACCATTAATGAACTATATACTGTGCCACCATTAATGAACTATATACTGTGCCACCATTAATGAACTATATACTGTGCCACCATTCATCTATTGAATCCCTATATACTGTGCCACCATTAATGAACTATATACTGTGCCACCATTAATGAACTATATATTGTGCCACCATTAATGAATTATATACTGTGCCACCATTCATCTATTAATTCCCTACATACTGTGCCACCATTAATGAACTATATACTGTGCCACCATTAATGAATTATATACTGTGCCACCATTCATCTATTAATTCCCTATATACTGTGCCACCATTAATTAACTATATACTGTGCCACGATTAATGAATTATATACTGTGCCACCATTCATCTATTAATTCCCTATATACTGTGCCACCATTAATGAACTATATACTGTGCCACCATTAATGAACTATATACTGTGCCAGCATTAATGAACTATATACTGTGCCACCATTAATTAACTATATACTGTGCCACCATTAATGAACTATATACTGTGCCACCATTAATGAACTATATACTGTGCCAGCATTAATGAACTATATACTGTGCCACCATTAATGAACTATATACTGTGCCACCATTAATGAACTATATACTGTGCCACCATTAATGAACTATATACTGTGCCACCATTAATGAACTATATACTGTGCCACCATTAATGAACTATATACTGTGCCACTATTATTTAACTATACTGTGCCACCACTAAGGGTGCGTTCACACGTGCATATTTTCTGCTGCAGATCTGCTGCAGATTTGCTTTAGCAGAATTCTCTACCCATTGTCAATGGGAAGCAAAATCTGCAGCAGATCTGCAGCAAAAATAGGCACGTTTGAACGCACCCTAAGGATCTATACACAGTGCCAGCATACACAAAAAATATAATGTTCCAATATAATGAAATATATACTGTGCTTCCATAAATTCCCTATATACTGTGCTTACATTCCTCCAATAATTCCTTAATAATGTGCTTCATACAATAAATACAAGCACATAACATAAAGGCACATACATTACATAGGTCATATACACACATACAGTACATAGGTAATATACACACATACAGTACATAGGTAATATACACACATACAGTACATAGGTAATATACACACATACAAAGAGACACTGACACATACATACAGGTACAAATATACATTAAGAAACATAAATACACAGACACACATATAACATGGAATATATACTAAAAGATACAGCCGATAAGCACATCATACATACAGGTACACACATACAATCACTCACAGATATATACACACATACATACATACACACACACACACACACATACATACACACATACAGATTCACTTGCTTATATACATACACACATACATAGATTCACTTGCTCATATATATACACACACACACATATACATACATACACACATACATAGATTCACTTGCTCATATATATATACACACACACATACATAGATAGATTCACTTGCTCACATATACACACACATATACATACCAGTGGCGTTGCGACCCGGGTGCGGGGGGTGCGGCCCTAACCTAATGGGGTGACACCAAGACGCTCCGCAGCACCCCCCTCCCCAGCTACACTGACACCCCCCTACTGTGCCCGACCGGCCTCCCATCCGTCAGCACCCCCCCCGCCTTCACCTGCGCTGTGTGTGTGCAGTGCGCCCGTCCATCAGCAACCCCCCCCTCTTTCAGTGCGCCCGTCCGTCATCACACCACCCCCCTCACCTTCACCAGCACTGTGCCCGGCCTCCGCTCCCATGTCTGCGCCGGCCTGACGTCACACCGTATGGCCGCGCAGGGGGACGTCAGTTACGTCACTCGCAGGGCGCCCAGTGAGAAGGATCGATGCGCTGGATGGGTGAGTGTGTGTGTCTGTCTCTCTGTCTGTCTGTCTCTATCTATGTTTGTGTGTGTGACTCTGTGTGTGTGTCTGTCTGTGAGTGTGTGTGTCTCTGACTGTGTGTGTGTTTGTGTGTGTGTCTCTCTGTGTTGTATGTGGTTTCTTTTTTGTGTGTGCGTGTGTGTGTGTGGGGGGGGGGGTTGAACCAGTGATCTAATGTGGGGAGACTTTGACCCATTGTGGGGAACCTGCAAGGGAACCTGCGGCCTAATGTGGGGAAACTACTACCTAATGTGGGGAGTCTATTCTACCTAATATGGGGAGTCTATTCTACCTAATGTGGGGAATCCGTGCTACCGAATGTGGGGAATCTATGCTACCTAATGTGGGGAAACTGCTACCTAATGTGGGGAATCTGTGCTACCTAATGTGTGGAAATTGCTACCTAATGTGGGGTAACTGGTACCTACCTAATGTGGGGGAACTGGTACCAAATGTAGGTAATCTATGCTGCCTAATGTGGGGAAAAGATGCTACCTAATGTGGGGAAACTGCTACCTACCTAATGTGGGGGAACTGCTGCCTACCTAATGCTCCCCCCCTGGCAGTAGCACCCTCATCATCCACCAGCAACACCCCCCCCCCCCCCAGCAGCACCTCCATCAGCAGATCCTGTCAGGAGGATGATCCTGCCGATGGATGATGGGGGTAATACTGCCAGGGGGGATGGCCAGTAGCACCCTCATCATCCTCCAGCAACACCCCCCCCCAGTAGTAGCACCCCCATCATCCACTAGCAACACCACCAATACCTCACTCCCGTGGTAATAGCATCAGCTAACGGATGTTGAGGGGTGTTACTGCGGTTGTGGTATTATATTCAGAGGGTGCACTGTATGGCAACGTTATATTCAGAGGGCGCAGTTTGTGGTAGTATTATATTCAGAGGGCGCAGTTTGTGGTAGTATTATTAGAGATGAGCGAACGTACAGTAAATTCGATTCGTCACAAACTTCTCGGCTCGGCAGTTGATGACTTATCCTGCGTAAATTAGTTCAGCCTTCAGGTGCTCCGGTGGGCTGGAAAAGGTGGATACAGTCCTAGGAAAGAGTCTCCTAGGACTGTATCCACCTTTTCCAGCCCACCGAAGCACCTGAAAGCTGAACTAATTTATGCAGGAACTGCATCAACTGCCGAGCCGAGAAGTTTGTGACGAGTTGAATTTACTGTAGTTCGCTCATCTCTAAGTATTATATTCAGAGGGCGCAGGGGGTGGTAGTATTATATTCAGAGTGTACAGTATGTGTTGGTATTATATTCAGAGGGTACAGTATGTGGTAGTATTATATTCAGTGGGTACAGTGTGTGGCTGTATTATATTCAGGGGTACAGTATGTGGCAGATTTATGTTCAGAGTGTACAGTGTCTGTTGGCATTATATTCAGAATGTACAGTGTGTGGTAGTATTATATTCAGTGGGTATGGTGTATGGAAGGTTTATAATCAAAGAGTATAGTGTATAGTAGTATTATATTTAGAGGATACAGTGTCTGGCAGGTTTATAATAATAATTGTTTTCATATAGAGGATGAGAATGCGCTGACATAGTGAGGAGACGTCTGGGCGTCACATTCTACAGACAGAAGTTTTAGCTGGACCAGGCGGTATGTACCATCTGAATCAGATAAGGGAAGACTATAGAGAAGACGTCACCTGTAGTCACTGATATCATTGTTCATTCTCCTCTCTATGTCCTATAAGACCTGTAGTCTCTTGTCAGTTCTACAGTTAGGTCAGTGAACCTACAACTCCCAGCATAACCTCACCACTGCTCAAAGGGGTACTCTACTGGAAAACATTTTTTTTAATCAACTGGTGCTACAAAGTTAAACAGATTTGTAAATTACTTCTATTAAAAAATCTTAATCCTTCCAGTACTTATTAGCTGCTGTATAAGCGATTCACAGGAAGTTATTTTCTTTTTTAATTTATTTTCTGTCTGACCACAGTGCTCTGTGCTGACACCTCTGTCCATGTCAAGAACTGTCCATAGTAGGAGCAAATCCCCATAGCAAACCTCTGGACAGTTCCTGACATGGACAGAGGTGTCAGCAAATAGCACTGTGGTCAGACTGGAAATAACTATACAACTTCCTGTGGAGCATACACCAGCTTATAAGTACTGTAAGTATTAAGATTTTAAATAGAAGTAATTTAAAAATCTGTTTAACTTTCTGGCACCAGTTGATATAAAAGTAAATGTTTTCCAGTGGAGTACCCCTTTAAGTAATTCTGGGAGCAGTATATTTAAATGATGAAAACTTCTTTAACCCTTTCCCATTCTGTGGCAACTGGTATATCTGATTATTATACTGGAATTTCTCACAATGCGCTACAACAGTGGTGTCTGTCACAACAGGCTAAAAAGTTACTGGGGGGAGGAGGGAGGTATGGGAGTGACACCATTTTCTACCGCACCGGGTGACACCAACCCTAGCAACGCCACTGTATACATACATACATATACATAGATTCACTTGCTCATATATATATACACATATACATAGATTCACTTGCTCACATATATATATATATATATATATATATATATATACACACACACACACACACACACATACGCACACATACATAGATACACATATACATAGATTCACTTGCTCATATATATATACACATATACATAGATTCACTTGCTCACACACATATATATATATATATATATATATATATATATATATATATATATATGTACACATACACACACACACACATACACACACATACATACATACACATATACATAGATTCACTTGCTCACATATATAGGCACATACATAGAGATAGACACACACACAAACACACATATATATGCACCTCACACTGACATACAGTCACTCACATATATACACAGTCACTTACACTAAGGCCCCAGCCATCCCTCTCTGCACAGGCGCATACATAGAGAAACACACAAACACATACACACAAATATATATATACATACACACACACACTGACATACAATCACTCACATATACACACACACACTTAGACACAATCACTCACATATATTTACAGTCACTTACAGTAAGGGCTGCATAGACTGAATTTTGTGTCTGGACATGCAGTGGGCGGGGCTTCTCTCTGCCTCCGCTGCTCCTGTCTCCTCTGTGTGGAGAGAAGCAGAGAAATGGCAGATAATGACAGGGAGAGTGGCGCCCCTTGCTGCAGGGAGGGCACAGCACCCTCCATTAAACCACATACAAATCTCCCCAGCAATGGATCCTTTTTACTTCACCTGTCACCCTGCAGCTCTTTTTGTGAGGGCACTAGAGGGGCAGGTGAGGAAAAGGGCAGGGGCTCCAGCCCCCCTTTCACTCCTATGTGTGCACGTCCCTGCACCCACACATTGCTTTGTGTCCACATATGGAGTCAGGGGTGGGCTGACAACACTTGGGGCCCCCAGACCAAAAAAAGGAAGGGCCCACTGCCTCCTCAGTCTTCTACCACGTCCCTTTTCCACCCAAATCTCCCACATAATAAACTAAAATGTGTTTATGTAAGAAACACTTTAACGTAGGCAAATTTCCATGACCAATAATACTGGTATACAAGGAGTAAATATATACCACTGATCTGCAGCGTCCTCTTTCCTTTTCTTCTCTGTCTGGATCAGACCACCATGTCAATCTCTTACCATCTGCAGGGCAAACATGTCAGACTCTACATTTTTTCAGTGTCCACCCATCTATAGGCCCACAAACTGTAATAATCCCCTTCAGGTAGATAGGTAGCCACGTAAATAAGTAACTAGGTAGGCGGATCAGGAATCCAGATATGTAGGTAGGTGACTAGCCAGGTAGGTAGGTAGGGGGCTAGCAAGGTAGTTAGGCAGCCATGTATGAAGGCCAGACATGTACATAGTTAGGTAGCCAGGTATGTAGGTAGTTAGATAGCCCGGTATGTAGGTAAGTATTTAGGCATACATATAAAGTTAGGTAGCCCCCCCCCTTCCCTGTTGGTATAGACAGCAGAATTACCCCCCCCCCTCTTCCTTGTAGGTATAGGCAGCAGAGTTAACCCCCCTTCCCTGTAGGCATAGGCGGTAGAGTTAACCCCCCTTCCCCATAGGTTTAGGCAGCAGAGTTAACCCTCCTCCCTGTAGGTATAGGAACAGAGTAGACCCCTCCCCCTTTCTCCATAGGTATAGGCAGCAGTTAACCCCCCCTTTCCTCATAGGTGAATAGTGATTTTTCTGTACGTACACACAGTCAGGTTTACAACAAGTTTTCCGCTACAAGTTTGATCCTCGGCAAATTTCTCACAACTCAAACTCGGAACGGGGAACTTACGGCACCGATCTCTTTTTTTCCAGGCCATTGGGTCACCAGAGATCCGAATGGCCTGGAAATGTCATATGGAAGGTCACAGTTTAGAGACCACTGCACAGTGGTCACCAAACTGTTGCCCTCCAGATATTGCAAAACTACAACTTTCAGCATCCCCAGACAGCCAACCCCATGTTTCCTGCTGTGAGTTTGAAGAGGAGCAGGCTCTCTGTGCCAAATTTTTGGCAGCAAATTTCCGCTGATGAAAATCCACCTCAACCCCTATTTTATAATGCAGATCTGTCACAAATATGCAACAAAATGAGCATAATGAGCGGTTGTTCTGACTCGGATTTACCTAAGGTTCATTATTTTTCTCTAGGATACAGCATGGCGGCAGCAGCTACATCATAAGTATTTAAAATATTTTTAATGCTGCCGCCAAGGTTCCTGGTTGAAAATATAGCCCAGTGTGTCAGAAATGTGACAGACCCTATTTAACTCTTCCCATTTCATTTATTTTCTTTTTTTTTCTCCTTCCCTGCCTTCTAAGATAACTTTTTATTTTTCCACCAACAGAGTCGTATAATGGGGATTTTTTTTATTTATAGCACAACATTCTTTAATATTTTGTCTTGTAAAATGTTAGATATCACAATGGAAGCCTAACAGATCCCATTAAAAATAACACTATAAAATCATACAGTAGCCTTACCAGCTTTCTTTCTTAACCTTCCCTTATGACATCACACATGTGACATCAGTCTTTGGTTGATACCTTTACCAGCCACTAGTACAGTTCAGGCCTTAGGTATCAGAGGGAGCGCACACAAAGAGCAGATGAGGAAGAGGACAAGATGACACAGGAGAGGTACATCAATCCTAAATATTGATCAGAATACATCTAGAGTTCTAGACTTGCAAATAATGACTAGATCTTTTAAATATAATGTGTCACAATAATAGTGTTAATTGTATTAAATCTAGTTATTTAACTATACACTTTGCTGATGATCACAAATGACCAAGTATATACTGTTTATATTCAATTCTATTATACAAAGAGTTGGGGGGGGTGTATGTCCTGTATGGGTATATTAAGTCTATGGGGGAGAATCATCAAAACCTGTGTAGAGGAAGAGTGGAGCATCAGATCAGATCGCTTCTTTCAGTTTTTAGAGGCCTTTTTAAAATGAAAGAATCAATCTTATTGGTTTCTACGGGCAACTGGTCAACATTTCCTCTGCGCTGGTGTTGATAAATCTCCCCCTATATGTATAGTTTTCTATACTAAGAAAGTCAAAAGCACCTAAATGTCTAAAACACACCTACATGTATGTGACCTACTAATGGGGGTGACAGGGAAGTAATGTAAGAGATGTCTGACCTTTAACATGACCTCCTGTTATAACCTAAAACAAGAAATTAGGCTGAAATAACGTATATTTCACTATTATAATGCTGGATTTCTTGTATGACTATTAGTACTGAATCATAAAAAGAAATGCATACATTGAATTTTCTTTAACATGATTGTCCCACAGAGCAAATTTGGTAAAATCAGATGTGTGCCCCATACATATATGTAAAGGGGTACAAAAATAATTTATATCCCTGTAGAGTTCTTCTCCCTCATGGATCTGATCCCCTAGTATCCTCTCTGAGCTGGAACCCTACCGTTGCCAGGCAACTTTCCCCCAATCCCCCTTGCTTATAAGCACAGTGGAAACAAACTGCCATTACCTTCAGGACACTGCAGTTGAACTGAGCATGTGTTAGGGAGCATTCACACCACGTTTTAGCTATACAGGGACCTGATTTGGCTGGGGGCAGTGAAAACCAGGTGCTCCCTTATACCAGCCGGACCTGGCCCCCTTCTCATTCATTTGAATGATCTGACCAGAGTCAAACTGCGGTTTTCAGTTGGTTCAGAAAAACGGATATAGGGCAAAAATGAGCCGACCGGAGACATTGTTTGACTCCGGTTGGCTCATTTAAATGAATGAGAAGGGGGCCGGGACCGGCTGGGATATGGGAGCGCCCGGTTTTCAAAGAGGTGGGGTTAATCTGCTGAAGTGCCGAAGCTTGGCACACCTCCTCGCTTGCTCCCACCTCCCAGGCCCTCCTTGATTGATGTTCTGAGCCCGGTTTTTCAATCAAGAAGGAGCTGGAGGGGAGAGCAAGTAAGTGGATGTGCCGGGATGAGACACTTGAGCAGCTTAGATCAGCCTCCTTGCACCCTACATTTGTGTATTACACCTGAATATTAGACAATACTGGAGTAAACTATGTGGAATGTTGATTTAGGGATCTATCCAATTGCTAGCAGGCCATGGACACAAGATTACATATAAGATAAGGTTATATGCCGACCAGGTATTATATTGTAGTTCCCAGCGAATTGAATCTAACTTTGAAGGGGAAGTGCCTTTAGGCACTTCCCCCTTCAAAGTTAGCGGGTCATGTAGAAATTTTTCTGTACCATGTCTATGACAATCATGGGTGCTTTTTGCCTTCCTTAGGTTGTAGGGCTATTGTTACCATTAAAATTGTCAGAACCCTAAAATAAACCCTAACAGACCCAACTAAACTAAGGAATACATGTTCATAGTTATTAAAAAGAGGAAACACACCCCTCAAGGAACATAACAAGGGGTACAGTGAGCCTTAACACACCACAGGTGTTTGATGACTTTTTGTAAAATTTGGATGAGTAAATAAAAAAAAATAGGAGGAAATACGAGAAAATGCCCCTCAAAATTTGTAACCCCATTTCTTCTGGGTTTGGAAGTATCCCATGTATGGATGTAAAGTGCTCTGCGAGCAAACTACAATGATCAGAAGAGAAGAAGCGCCATTGGGCTTTTGGAGAGAGAATTCGTCTGGAATTCAAGTCAGGGGACATGTGCGTTTACAAAGCCCCCATGGTGCCAGAACAGTGGACCCCCCCACATGTGACTCTATTTCGGAAACAACACCCCTCACAGAATGTAACAATGGGTGCAGTGAGCATTTACACCCCACTGACGTTTGACAGACTTTTGGAACAGTGGGCTGTGCAAATGAAAACTTAAATTTTTCATTTTCATGGACCCCTGTTCCAAAAATCTGTCAGACACCAGTAGGGCATAAATGCTCACTGCACCCCTTATTACATTCCATGAGGGGTGTAGTTTCCAAAATGCGGTCACATGTTGGGGGGGGTTCCGCTGTTCTGGCACCATGGGGGCTTTGTAAACGCACATGGCCTTCAATTCCAGCCAAATTCTCTCTCCAAAAGTCCAATGGCGCTCCTTCTCTTCTGAACCCTGTAGTGAGCCAGCAGAGCACTTTATGTCCACACATGGGGTTATTTATATATTCAGAAGAAATGGTGATACAAATTATGGGGGGCTTTTTCTCAATTACCCCTTGTGAAAATGAAAAATTTGGGATAACATTAGAAATTAGAAATATTAGCAATAAATTCATCATAAAATATACTTACTGTTAAATACTTTAACTCAATATAAAATAAAAATAAAAACAATAAAAATTAATAAAATGTAAAAAATATATATAAAAAATATGTATAGAAAAATCTAAAATCACTAACTAAAAAATAAAATACACAAAATACATAAAAAATACAAATAATAACATAAATATAACAAAAATAAAATATAGCACCAATCACTAATAATAAATAGATTAAGATTATACAAGCAAGTACTTTCTGAATAAGATAACGTTTTTTCACTTCCATCTACTGTATATATATATGTGTATATATATATATATATATATAATTCCCTCTGCTTCCCTTCTCCCTTCCTTATTCCCCCCCACCCCTCCCTTGCAACTTACATGCTACTCAAGAAATCCATATCTTAGGACATCATATATCCCAGACTACCATAGCTTATTACATAACAAACAGAATAAATAGCAGTCTATACCGATTCACAGAATATAAATAAATAAAATATTTTTTCTCCTATAAAATTGCATGAGTTACAAGATCATTTACATGAGAATATAATTACTCATGTTAATACCACACTTTTACATACTCCATGGTCTGCACTATGGATAATTTGGAACATACCCTACACAGTCTTAGTCCCAGAACATGCACAGTAGTACTCTAGAAGTGAAATACAGACAAAGTCCGAAGTCATGCGCACAGGTCCAGCAATATGTAGATATCGTGAGAAGTGAATCATCCATCATGAGGCTTGCGCATTGATTACCAATGTGCGGACATGCGTACCTACTGTGACATCACATGTAAACAAAGGTGGTGATAGGTGCAGAAAATAAACACATGCCAGACCATAACAAACTGTATGATTGGTTGCGACTTTTCGCAGGATTGGTACACAACTATAGCGGGACACAAGATTGTGATGTGCGGCCATCTGATTGGCGATAGCACGGCACAGGAAATGAACGCAATGTGAGATTATATAAAGCCTACCTTGCGTCCGGGGCACCATTAGCCTCAAAGCCCTTGACCAAGCTGGTTTATTCAGCGAAACGTCGAGGAGGCTAGCCATGTTTTAATACAGCGTGTGTTCACTGTTAGTAATGTTAATGCAGCATGCATACTCACCTACTAGTGCACAGATCATAGTGCACAATATATATTAATTGTTGAGCACTAACAGAAACTTAGTAGCTAGGAGAGGTTTCCCATTCCCATAAAAAATTCTGTGACACCGCCGATAATTTTAAACCGTGTGTTTCATAAGGGTAGCTTTTTAGTTTGTGAATTGAATAAAGTTTAAAAGTTTTAGGGGGGCTTCTAGTAAGGGTTTTCCCCAGAAGGGGTAGCCCCTTAAAGGTTGATATTGCACTATTACCCTGGAACCTTCAGGGATCCTTTTTTGTTTAATTCACTGACCATAGAAGGAAAGTAAACATTGCTGGTTAGCTCAATGGTGCTGATCGGGACCTCCGCGATAAAATCGTGGCGTCCCGAACAGCTTGCAGGACGCGAGAAGGATCCCTACCTGCCTCCTCGCTGTCCGATCGCCAAATGACTGCTCCATGCCTGAGATCCAGGCAGGAGCAGTTGAGTGGCAATAACACTGATCAATGCCATGCTAAAAGAAACAAAAAATAACACATACCCCAAACATTGCAAACACAAAACCCCCAAAAACCTGTCAATAGTCTCTGTCAACATGATCCTGGGAGGGAAAATACACTGCACTACAATAGAAATAAAAATCCCTATCATCTATATCTCAATGGGTTCCATCTTTTCTTTTGTTCTTTTTTCTAATGCGGTTTTATAATCCCTGAGACAAGTAGTTCTGGCCCTAGAGTGTTATATATATTAGCGTCTGTAGCATGTATAAGGGACATGTTATCATACCTGTGTCTTTTTATAGGTGATTGATGCCCGGTGAAAGGGTGAAAGGGACCTATACCCCCGTCAGCTGCAGGAAAGGAACAAAGAGACAGGTAATTAATATTTATATTAATTACTGATAACAATCAGGCTAGATATAACATCTAAACCTGCAAAGATGTCATAGTCTCTACCTTATACATGAAGATATATGTGTTTTTAATAAGTATATCGTCTATAGACAGCTTCTTATATAACACAACCATGTCTCAGGTACAGAGATTAGGAACATTTATGATTTCTAATATCTGTTTTTTATTTGTAGTAATTTCTTTTTAAATAGACTGACCGCAGATTTAAGACATAACTGTACTGTAAAGAAAAATCTATAAGTTAATGTAATAAATCACATACTATAACTGATTATTGCCATTTAAAACTATGAAAAATACATTATGTTGATTATAAAACAGAAATACAGAATGGAGACAACCGTCTGTGGCTCAAGCTCGACTGCCCATTTCTTTGAGTGGCCCCTCAATGTTCTGGAAACGGGTGGAGGACATTGTCTCCATTAGAATGGGTCCCCCTAAGATGCTTCGGCTGTTGATCTGAAGTGCATTCTGTGCTTTGGAATCTCGGGGGCAAACTGTATTTCTGTTATTAATTTTTAGTTTAGCAATTCCCACCGCAACATGGTTAACCTCTATCCTAAATTTCTGCACAAAATTGATAAAAGACATTCCAAGAAATATTTTGCCAAATAAAAATATATAAAATATTGATGAAGTTGATGAATAATAATAACAACAAAAAAAACAGTTTTTGATTAAAAAACAAATAAACAATAATAATTTATCAAATATTTTGCTCCTGTCCCCTTCCCCAAAAATAAAAAAACATATATTACCCTTAAAATTTATGAATAAAGAAACAAAAAATAACACATACCCCAAACATTGCAAACACAAAACCCCCAAAAACCTAACAATAGTGTCTGTCAACATCATCCTGGGAAGGATAATACGCTGCACTACAATAGAAATAAAAATCCCTATCATCTATATCTCAATGGGTTCCATCTTTTCTTTTGTTCTTTTTTCTAATGCGGTTTTATAATCCCTGAGACAAGTAGTTCTGGCCCTAGAGTGTTAGATATATTAGCGTCTGTAGCATGTATAAGGGACATGTTATCATACCTGTTTCTTTTTATAGGTGATTGATGCCCGGTGAGAGGGTGAAAGGGACCTATACCCCCGTCAGCTGCAGGAAAGGAACAAAGAGACAGGTAATTAATATTTATATTAATTACTGATAAAAATCAGGCTAGATACAACATCTAAACCTGCAAAGATGTCATAGTCTCTACCTTATACATGAAGATATATGTGTTTTTAATAAGTATATCATCTATAGACAGCTTCTTATATAACACAACCATGTCTCAGGTACAGAGATTGGGAACATTTATGATTTCTAATATCTGTTTTTTATTTGTAGTAATCCCTTTTTCAATAGACCGACCGCAGATTTAAGACATAACTGTACTGTAAAGAAAAATCTATAAGTTAATGTAATAAATCACATACTATAACTGATTATTGCCATTTAAAACTATGAAAAATACATTATGTTGATTATAAAACAGAAATACAGAATGGAGACAACCGTCTGTGGCTCAAGCTCGACTGCCCATTTCTTTGAGTGGCCCCTCAATGTTCTGGAAACGGGTGGAGGACATTGTCTCCATTAGAATGGGTCCCCCTAAGATGCTTCGGCTGTTGATCTGAAGTGCATTCTGTGCTTTGGAATCTCGGGTGCAAACTGTATTTCTGTTATTAATTTTTAGTTTAGCAATTCCCACCGCAACATGGTTAACCTCTATCCTAAATTTCTGCACAAAATTGATAAAAGACATTCCAAGAAATATTTTGCCAAATAAAAATATATAAAATATTGATGAAGTTGATGAATAATAATAACAACAAAAATAACAGTTTTTGATTAAAAAACAAATAAACAATAATAATTTATCAAATATTTTGCTCCTGCCCCCTTCCCCAAAAATAAAAAAAACATATATTACCCTTAAAATTTATAAATAAAGAAACAAAAAATAACACATACCCCAAACATTGCAAACACAAAACCCCCAAAAACCTAACAATAGTGTCTGTCAACATCATCCTGGGAGGGATAATACACTGCACTACAATAGAAATAAAAATCCCTATCATCTATATCTCAATGGGTTCCATCTTTTCTTTTGTTCTTTTTTCTAATGCGGTTTTATAATCCCTGAGACAAGTAGTTCTGGCCCTAGAGTGTTAAATATAATAGCGTCTGTAGCATGTATAAGGGACATGTTATCACACCTGTGTCTTTTTATAGGTGATTAATGCCCGGTGAGAGGGTGACAGGGACCTATACCCCCGTCAGCTGCAGGAAAGGAACAAAGAGACAGGTAATTAATATTTATATTAATTACTGATAACAATCAGGCTAGATATAACATCTAGACCTGCAGAGATGTCATAGTCTCTACCTTATACATGAAGATATATGTGTTTTTAATAAGTATATCGTCTATAGACAGCTTCTTATATAACACAACTGTTTCTCAGGTACAGAGATTGGGAACATTTATGATTTCTAATATCTGTTTTTTATTTGTAGTAATCCCTTTTTCAATAGACTGACCGCAGATTTAAGACATAACTGTACTGTAAAGAAAAATCTATAAGTTAATGTAATAAATCACATACTATAACTGATTATTGCCATTTAAAACTATGAAAAATACATTATGTTGATTATAAAACAGAAATACAGAATGGAAACAACCGTCTGTGGCTCAAGCTCGACTGCCCCTTTCTTTGAGTGGCCCCTCAATGTTGTGGAAACGGGTGGAGGACATTGTCTCCATTAGAATGGGTCCCCCTACGATGCTTCGGCTGTTGATCTGAAGTGCATTCTGTGCTTTGGAACCTCGGGGGCAAACTGTATTTCTGTTATTAAATTTTAGTTTAGCAATTCCCACCCCAACATGGTTAACCTCTATCCTAAATTTCTGCACAAAATTGATAACAGACATTCCAAGAAATATTTTGCCAAATAAAAATATATAAAATATTGATGAAATTGATGAATAATAATAACAACAAAAATAACAGTTTTTGATTAAAAAACAAAAAAACTAAAATAATTTATAAAATATTTTGCTCCTGCCCCCTTCCCCCAAAAATAAAAAAACATATATTACCCTTAAAATTTATGAATAAAGAAACAAAAAATAACACATACCCCAAACATTACAAACACAAAACCCCCAAAAACCTAACAATAGTCTCTGTCAACATCATCCTGGGAGGGATAATACACTGCACTGCAATAGAAATAAAAATCCCTATCATCTATATCTCAATGGGTTCCATCTTTTCTTTTGTTCTTTTTTCTAATGCGGTTTTATAATCCCTGAGACAAGTAGTTCTGGCCCTAGATTGTTAGATATATTAGCGTCTGTAGCATGTATAAGGGACATGTTATCATACCTGTGTCTTTTTATAGGTGATTGATGCCCGGTGAGAGGGTGAAAGGGACCTATACCCCCGTCAGCTGCAGGAAAGGAACAAAGAGACAGGTAATTAATATTTATATTAATTACTGATAACAATCAGGCTAGATACAACATCTAAACCTGCAAAGATGTCATAGTCTCTACCTTATACATAAAGATATATGTGTTTTTAATAAGTATATCGTCTATAGACAGCTTCTTATATAACACAACCATGTCTCAGGTACAGAGATTAGGAACATTTATGATTTCTAATATCTGTTTTTTATTTGTAGTAATCCCTTTTTCAATAGACTGACCGCAAATTTAAGACATAACTGTACTGTAAAGAAAAATCTATAAGTTAATGTAATAAATCACATACTATAACTGATTATTGCCATTTAAAACTATGAAAAATACATTATGTTGATTATAAAACAGAAATATAGAATGGAAACAACCGTCTGTGGCTCAAGCTCGACTGCCCCTTTCTTTGAGTGGCCCCTCAATGTTGTGGAAACGGGTGGAGGACATTGTCTCCATTAGAATGGGTCCCCCTACGATGCTTCGGCTGTTGATCTGAAGTGCATTCTGTGCTATGGAACCTCGGGGGCAAACTGTATTTCTGTTATTAATTTTTAGTTTAGCAATTCCCGACGCAACATGGTTAACCTCTATCCGAAATTTCTGCACAAAATTGATAACAGACATTCCAAGAAATATTTTGCCATATAAAAATATATAAAATATTGATGAAATTGATGAATAATAATAATAACAACAAAAATAACAGTTTTTGATTAAAAAACAAAAAAACTAAAATAATTTATAAAATATTTTGCTCCTGCCCCCTTCCCCCAAAAATAAAAAAACATATATTACCCTTAAAATTTATGAATAAAGAAACAAAAAAATAACACATACCCCAAACATTGCAAACACAAAACCCCCAAAAACCTAACAATAGTCTCTGTCAACATCATCCTGGGAGGGATAATACACTGCACTGCAATAGAAATATAAATCCCTATCATCTATATCTCAATGGGTTCCATCTTTTCTTTTGTTCTTTTTTCTAATGCGGTTTTATAATCCCTGAGACAAGTAGTTCTGGCCCTAGAGTGTTATATATATTAGCGTCTGTAGCATGTATAAGGGACATGTTATCATACCTGTGTCTTTTTATAGGTGATTGATGCCCGGTGAGAGGGTGAAAGGGACCTAAACCCCCGTCAGCTGCAGGAAAGGAACAAAGAGACAGGTAATTAATATTTATATTAATTACTGATAACAATCAGGCTAGATACAACATCTAAACCTGCAAAGATGTCATAGTTTCTAACAAAAAATAACACATACCCCAAACATTGCAAACACAAAACCCCCAAAAACCTAACAATAGTATTTGTCAACACAGGGGCGGACACAGACAACAGAGGGCCCCTGTGCAAAGAATGTGCCTGCCCCCCACCCCCACCACCACCAGCACTGTGCCCCCTCATGTACCTAGACCCCACCGGAGTGCCTCCACTTACCCCGCCCGTGTAGTGTCGCCACTTGCCTTGTCCACCACAGGTGGATGGAACGGCTCCTGAGGTGGGCTCCGGGTGGCCCCTGTCCCTCTCAGTGTGCTGACCAGGCCCCATGAGTACTACCCTGAGTCAGCCTGACCCTTATCTAGCTGGGAGTTAGAGGGCAGTGCTCCCTTTACACTCGCACCCCTTGACTTAGCACGACACCCCTTGGCACCCCCTGGTTCCTTGGCTCCTTAGTAATAGAAGTGACTTACAGGCAGGGCCAGACTGGGACCAAAAATAGGCCCAGGCATTTTAAAATAAACAGCCCATTTTTATAGTGGGGGTCTGACTCATGGGACCCCCACCAATCACCTTGGTTCAAGTGGCTGCCCAGATGTTGGAAAGCTGTAACTCCCATCATGTCTGAAGTGACTACAGCTGATGGAACAGTCAGGAGACTACACAATGATATCAGTGACTACAGCTCTGATGGGACAGTTAGGAAAATACACAATGATATCACTGACCTGAGTGACGTCTTTTCTGTTGTCTTTATTTTTCTTCTTCATCTGGTCCAGACACCAGGATTTCTTCCATCTTCTCTGCAGAGTCTGACACCTGGACATCATTGGTTCCTTAATTTGTCAGTAGATCCTCATCATCTGTATGATGACAATAATCATTATAACCTTGCCAAATACTGTACCCCCTGAATATAATACTGCCAACCACTGTACCCCCTGAATAATGCCAACCACTGTACCCCTGAATATAATACTGCTAACCACTGTACCCCTGAATATAATACTGCCAAATACTGTACCCCTGAATATAATACTGCCAACCACTGTACTCCATTAATATAATACTGCCAACCACTGTACTCCATTAATATAATACTGCCAACCACTGTACTCCATGAATATAATACTGCCAAACACTGTACCAACCACTGAATCATCCCATACACCCCACGCACTCCATCCTCAGTCTCCTCATCACCCCATATACCCCACACACCACATCCTCAGTCTCCTCATCACCCCATACACCCCACGCACCCCATCCTCAGTCTCCTCATCACCCCATGCACTCCATCCTCAGTCTCCTCATCACCCCACGCACCCCATCCTCAGTCTCATCATCACCACATGCACTCCATCCTCAGTTTCCTCATCACCCCATACACCCCATGCATTCCATCCTCAGTCTCCTCATCACCCCATGCACTCCATCCTCAGTCTCCTCATCACCCCATGCACTCCATCCTCAGTCTCCTCATCACCCCATGCACTCCATCCTCAGTCTCCTCATCACCCCATACACCCCATGCACTCCATCCTCAGTCTCCTCATCACCCCATATACCTTAAGCACCTCATCATTATTACACAGCTGACACACCCACATCAGGGCTGCCGTCAGAAATTTTGGGGCCCCTTGCACAGGTCAAGGCCCCCTTCAACCCCTCCCCGCCCCCAAGTAATTTTTAGATTGCATATACTTACCAATGCTGTGCCATAGCACAGAATTGATCAGTGTTATTGGCGCTACCTTACTACAGGCTGTGGAAGCTTTCTGCACTAAAAGATGCACAGATCAGACGAGCCGGAGGCAGATAGGTACCCTCCGCTGAGTTGATCGGGACACCACAATTTTGCTGTGGTCCTGATCAGCTCCTCTGGGCTATCTGGCAACCTATTTTCATACTTTTAGATGCTGCAATGAACTTTGATTGTGGCATCTAAAGTGGTTAATGCTGGACATCACCCTGATTGGTGAACTCTGGCATTAGCCACATGTCCCAGCTCTAACCAACCGGTTATGAAGCATAGAACTGGAGGGGGGCAGGACGTACATTTACACCCTGCAACCTTAAAGAAATACACATATACAGCCTCATATGCGTACACAGCCTCTATATACTCATACATAGCGCCAATACACACATATAGTCATGGCCGTAAATGTTGGCACCCCTGAAATTTTTCTATAAAATTCTCACAGAAAAGGATTGCAGTAACACATGTTTTGCTATACACATGTTTATTCCCTTTGTGTGTATTGGAACTAACCCCCAAAAAAGGGAGGAAAAAAGCAAATTGGACATAATGTCACACTTTAATGTCACAAATTATTGGAACCCTTTCAAAATTGTGGATAAATAAGATTGTTTCAAGCATGTGATGTTCCTTTAAACTCACCTGGGGCAAGTAACAGGTGTGGGCAATATCAAAATCACACCTGAAAGCAGATAAAAAGGAGAGAAGTTCACTTAGTCTTGGCATTGTGTGTCTGTGTGTGCCACACTAAGCATGGACAACAGAAAGAGGAGAAGAGAACTGTCTGAGGACTTGAGAACCAAAATCGTGGAAAAATATCAACAATCTCAAGGTTACAAGTCCATCTCCAGAGATCTAGATTTTCCTTTGTCCACAGTGCGCAACATTATCAAGAAGTTTACAACCCATGGCACTGTAGATAATCTCCCTGGGCATGGATGGAAGAGAAAAATTTATTAAAGGTGTAAACGCAGGATAGTCCGGATGGTGGATAAGCAGCCCCAAACAAGTTCCAAAGATATTCAAGCTGTCCTGCAGGCTCAGGGAGCATCAGAGTCAGCGCGAACTATCAGTCGACATTTAAATGAAATTAAACGCTATGGAGGGGACCCAGGAGGACCCCACTGCTGACACTGAGACATAAAAAAGCAAGACTACATTTTGCCAAAATGAACTTGATTAACCAAAATCCTTCTGGGAAAACGTCTTGTGGACAGATGAGACCAAGATAGAGCTTTTTGGTAAAGCACATCATTCTACTGTTTACCGAAAACGGAATGAGGCCTACAAAGAAAAGAGCACAGTACCTACAGTGACATATGGTGGAGGTCAATGATGTTTTGGGGTTGTTTTGCTGCCTCTGGCACTGGGGGCCTTGAATGTGTACAAGACATCATGAAATCTGAGGATTACCAACGGATTTTGGGTCGCACTGTACAGCCCAGTGTCAGAAAGCTGGGTTTGCGTCCGAGATCTTGGGTCTTCCAGCAGGACAATGACCCCAAACATACGTCAAAAAGCCCCCAGAAATTGAAGGCAACAAAGCGCTGGAGAGTTCTGAAGAGTCCAGATCTAAATATCATTGAACACCTGTGGAGAGATCCTTAAATTACTGTTGGGAAAAGGCACTTCTTCCAATAAGAGACCTGGAGCAGTTTGCAAAGGAAGAGTGGTCCAACACTCCGGCTGTGAGGTGTAAGAAGCTTATTGATGGTTATAGGAAGACACTGATTTCAGTTATTTTTTCCAAAGGGTGTGCGACCAAATATTAAGTTAAGGGTGCCAATAATTTTGTCCAGACCATTTTTGGATTTTGGTGTGACAATATGTCCAATTTGCTTTTTTTCCTCCCTTTTTTGGTTTAGTTCTAATACACACAAAGGGAATAAACATGTGTATAGCAAAACATGTGTTACTGCAATCCTTTTCTGTGAGAAATACTTAAATTTCAGGGGTGCCAACATTTACCATTATGACTGTATATGGCACTGAATACATAATCTGAAACTTTAAAACCTCACTTTTAATACTTCTTCTAAAAACCATATATCAAAAAAGAAAGTGAATAGAACTGTATTTATATATATCTGCATCTATTTCCGGCCACCATCTTAGTAGCCATATTAATACTTGCCGCCTGTTCACACCGACCATATATGCACACTTGCCTGAGTGAACTTCCAATTTTCAACATCAATGTGTTAGTCTTATATACAATCATGTGTTCCATGTCCATCGCAGGAATCCTTGTCAGTTATTTTATGTATTTGCATGTATTCAGAATTAGTAGTGTTAGTTTTGTAGTCACACTCATTATTAGTATATTATTGAGAGTTTTAGCACACTCCAAAACATCAATGCATAAATCCTCTCTCTGGCAGACTACATTCTCAGTCTCTTACTGCATGCTATCAAATGAATGGCATTTAACCCATAGAGTGCATACAACATAACTGTTCTGATGGCGGCCATAACACATACACACACACTACCCCTATATACACACACACATGGCCATCATACACAGCTTCTATATGCACATACACTGCCTCTATATACACACATGCATCATAAATATATACACTGCCTCTATATACACACACAGCCATCATACACACATACACAGCTGCTATATGCACACACTGCCCCTTTATACACACATGGCCATCATACACATACACAGCTTCTATATGCATATACACTGCCACTATATAGACACACACTGCCATCATACACACATATCAGCCACTATACACAAACACTGCCAGTATATAGACACACACGGCCATCATACACACATATACAGCCACTATATACACATACACTGCCACTATATATACACACACTGCCATCATACACACATATACAGCCACTATACACATACACTGCCACTATATAGACACACACTGCCATCATACACACATATACAACCACTATATACACATACACCACCACTATATAGACACACACTGCCCCTTTATACATACATGGCCATCATACACAAACACAGCTTCTATATGCATATACACTGCCACTATATAGACACACACTGCCATCCTACACACATGGCCATAAATAAATACACTGCCTCTATATACACACACTGCCCCTGTATACACACATGGCCATCATACACATACACAGCTTCTATATACACATACACAGCTTCTATATAAACATACACAGCTTCTATATACACATATACAGCTTCTATATACACACACTGCCCAATTATACACACACATGGCCATCATACACATACACAGAATCTATATACACATAGACAGCTTCTATATACACATACACAGCTTCTATATAAACATACACAGCTTCTATATACACATAGACAGCCATCATACACACACACTTTGTCCCCATACACACACACACACACACACACACAGCCATCATACACTGCCCCCATACAAGTAAGTACCTGTGTGCAGTGTAGTCTGCTGCTCCGCTCCTCTATTGCAGGCAGTGGGCAGGAAGAGGAGGGACACGTGATCTGACGTCACTGGCCAGCTGCTACTACAGGCCCTGCTGGTAACTGAGAGCCGCGCACAGGCATGTCTCATACCAACTGCAGCCCCTGACATTATAAAGTGACAGAGTGCTCCCCTCCGGACGGCGCTCCCTCTCGCTCCAGCCTCGCTGGCCAGTCTGGGCAACAGACAGGGCAGGGCTGGAACATAAGAAAAAAGAATATGATGTAGTCAGTCAGTGTACAGTAAGGCTCCCCCCCCCCCAGCCGTCAGTGAGTGACAGTCACTCACTGACTCGCAAGAAAGAGTGTTGGGGCCAGTCGGGCCTCCCTGAGGGTCCGGGACCCTTACTGGGGTACCGGTTGTACCCCCCTGATGACGGCCCCTGGCCTGTCCGTCTCGCCCGGACGGTTTAAAGGTAAATTACTGCTGTCAGCGGCAGGTCCGGGACCTGTTGCTGCAGCATTTAGTATGAAGTACTGGCAGGGGGCCCTGCAGGGGCCCAGACTGTGACCTGGGCCACTAGGTGGGCCCCCTAACACGCTGGGCCCCTGTGCAGCCGAACCGGCTGAACAAGTGATATGTCCGACCCTGTGTCAACATCATCCTGGGAGGGATAATACACTGCACTACAATAGAAATAAAAATCCCTATCATCTATATCTCAATGGGTTCCATCTTTTCTTTTGTTCTTTTTTCTAATGCGGTTTTATAATCCCTGAGACAAGTAGTTCTGGCCCTAGAGTGTTATATATTAGCGTCTGTAGCATGTATAAGGGACATGTTATCATATGTGTGTCTTTTTATAGGTGATTAATGCCCGGTGAGAGGGTGAAAGGGACCTATACCCCCGTCAGCTGCAGGAAAGGAACAAAGAGGCAGGTAATTAATATTTATATTGATTACTGATAACAATCAGGCTAGATATAACATCTATACCTGCAGAGATGTCATAGTCTCTACCTTATACATGAAGATATATGTGTTTTTAATAAGTATATCGTCTATAGACAGCTTCTTATATAACACAACTTTGTCTCAGGTACAGAGATTAGGAACATTTATGTTTTCTAATATCTGTTTTTTATTTGTAGTAATCCCTTTTTCAATAGACTGACCGCAGATTTAAGACATAACTGTACTGTAAAGAAAAATCTATAAGTTAATGTAATAAATCACATACTATAACTGATTATTGCCATTTAAAACTATGAAAAATACATTATGTTGATTATAAAACAGAAATACAGAATGGAAACAACCGTCTGTGGCTCAAGCTCGACTGCCCCTTTCTTTGAGTGGCCCCTCAATGTTGTGGAAACGGGTGGAGGACATTGTCTCCATTAGAATGGGTCCCCCTACGATGCTTCGGCTGTTGATCTGAAGTGCATTCTGTGCTTTGGAACCTCGGGGGCAAACTGTATTTCTGTTATTAATTTTTAGTTTAGCAATTCCCGACGCAACATGGTTAACCTCTATCCGAAATTTCTGCACAAAATTGATAACAGACATTCCAAGAAATATTTTGCCAAATAAAAATATATAAAATATTGATGAAATTGATGAATAATAATAATAACAACAAAAATAACAGTTTTTGATTAAAAAACAAAAAAACTAAAATAATTTATAAAATATTTTGCTCCTGTCCCCTTCCCCCAAAAATAAAAAAACATATATTACCCTTAAAATTTATGAATAAAGAAACAAAAAATAACACATACCCCAAACATTGCAAACACAAAACCCCCAAAAACCTAACAATAGTCTCTGTCAACATCATCCTGGGAGGGATAATACACTGCACTGCAATAGAAATAAAAATCCCTATCATCTATATCTCAATGGGTTCCATCTTTTCTTTTGTTCTTTTTCCTAATGCGGTTTTATAATCCCTGAGACAAGTAGTTCTGGCTCTAGAGTGTTATATATATTAGCGTCTGTAGCATGTATAAGGGACATGTTATCATACCTGTGTCTTTTTATAGGTGATTGATGCCCGGTGAGAGGGTGAAAGGGACCTATACCCCCGTCAGCTGCAGGAAAGGAACAAAGAGACAGGTAATTAATATTTATATTAATTACTGATAACAATCAGGCTAGATACAACATCTAAATCTGCAAAGATGTCATAGTCTCTACCTTATACATGAAGATATATGTGTTTTTAATAAGTATATCGTCTATAGACAGCTTCTTATATAACACAACTGTGTCTCAGGTACAGAGATTAGGAACATTTATGTTTTCTAATATCTGTTTTTTATTTGTAGTAATCCCTTTTTCAATAGACAGACCGCAGATTTAAGACATAACTGTACTGTAAAGAAAAATCTATAAGTTAATGTAATAAATCACATACTATAACTGATTATTGCCATTTAAAACTATGAAAAATACATTATGTTGATTATAAAACAGAAATATAGAATGGAAACAACCGTCTGTGGCTCAAGCTCGACTGCCCCTTTCTTTGAGTGGCCCCTCAATGTTGTGGAAACGGGTGGAGGACATTGTCTCCATTAGAATGGGTCCCCCTACGATGCTTCGGCTGTTGATCTGAAGTGCATTCTGTGCTTTGGAACCTCGGGGGCAAACTGTATTTCTGTTATTAATTTTTAGTTTAGCAATTCCCGACGCAACATGGTTAACCTCTATCCGAAATTTCTGCACAAAATTGATAACAGACATTCCAAGAAATATTTTGCCAAATAAAAATATATAAAATATTGATGATGTTGATGAATAATAATAACAACAAAAATAACAGTTTTTGATTAAAAAACAAATAAACAATAATAATTTATAAAATATTTTGCTCCTGCCCCCTTCCCCAAAAATAAAAAAACAAATATTACCCTTAAAATTTATGAATAAAGAAACAAAAAATAACACATACCCCAAACATTGCAAACACAAAACCCCAAAAAACCTAACAATAGTGTCTGTCAACATCATCCTGGGAGGGATAATACACTGCACGACAATAGAAATAAAAATCCCTATCATCTATATCTCAATGGGTTCCATCTTTTCTTTTGTTCTTTTTTCTAATGCGGTTTTATAATCCCTGAGACAAGTAGTTCTGGCCCTAGAGTGTTAGATATATTAGCGTCTGTAGCATGTATAAGGGACATGTTATCATACCTGTGTCTTTTTATAGGTGATTGATGCCCGGTGAGAGGGTGAAAGGGACCTATACCCCCGTCAGCTGCAGGAAAGGAACAAAGAGACAGGTAATTAATATTTATATTAATTACTGATAACAATCAGGCTAGATACAACATCTAAACCTGCAAAGATGTCATAGTCTCTAACAAAAAATAACACATACCCCAAACATTGCAAACACAAAACCCCCAAAAACCTAACAATAGTATTTGTCAACACAGGGCGGACACAGACAGCAGAGGGCCCCTGTGCAAAGAATGTGCCTGCCCCCCCCCCCCCCCCCCACCACCAGCACTGTGCCCCTTCATGTACCTAGACCCCACCGGAGTGCCTCCACTTACCAAGCTCGTGTAGTGTCGCCACTTGCCTTGTCCACCACAGGTGGATGGAACGGCTCCTGAGGTGGGCTCCGGGTGGCCCCTGTCCCTCTCAGTGTGCGGACCAGGCCCCATGAGTACTATCCTGAGTCAGCCTGACCCTTATCTAGCTGGGAGGCAGAGGGCAGTGCTCCCCTTTACACTCGCACCCCTTGACTTAGCACGACACCCCTTGGCACCCCCTGGTTCCTTGGCTCCTTAGTAATAGAAGTGACTTACAGGCAGGGCCAGACTGGGACCAAAAATAGGCCCAGGCATTTTAAAATAAACAGCCCATTTTTATAGTGGGGGTCTGACTCATGGGACCCCCACCAATCACCTTGGTTCAAGTGGCTGCCCAGATGTTGGAAAGCTGCAACTCCCATCATGTCTGAAGTGACTACAGCTGATGGAACAGTCAGGAGACTACACAATGATATCAGTGACTACAGCTCTGATGGGACAGTTAGGAAAATACACAATGATATCACTGATCTGAGTGACGTCTTTTCTGTTGTCTTTATTTTTCTTCTTCATCTGGTCCAGACACCAGGATTTCTTCCATCTTCTCTGCAGAGTCTGACACCTGGACATCATTGGTTCCTTAATTTGTCAGTAGATCCTCATCCTCTGTATGATGACAATAATCATTATAACCTTGCCAAATACTGTACCCCCTGAATATAATACTGCAACCACTGTACCCCCTGAATAATGCCAACCACTGTACCCCTGAATATAATACTGCTAACCACTGTACCCCTGAATATAATACTGCCAAATACTGTACCCCTGAATATAATACTGCCAACCACTGTACTCCATTAATATAATACTGCCAACCACTGTACTCCATTAATATAATACTGCCAACCACTGTACTCCATGAATATAATACTGCCAAATACTGTACCAACCACTGAATCATCCCATACACCCCACGCACTCCATCCTCAGTCTCCTCATCACCCCATATACCCCACACACCCCATCCTCAGTCTCCTCATCACCCCATACACCCCACGCACCCCATCCTCAGTCTCCTCATCACCCCATGCACTCCATCCTCAGTCTCCTCATCACCCCACGCACCCCATCCTCAGTCTCATCATCACCACATGCACTCCATCCTCAGTCTCCTCATCACCCCATACACCCCATGCACTCCATCCTCAGTCTCCTCATCACCCCATGCACTCCATCCTCAGTCTCCTCATCACCCCATGCACTCCATCCTCAGTCTCCTCATCATCCCATACACCCCATGCACTCCATCCTCAGTCTCCTCATCACCCCATGCACTCCATCCTCAGTCTCCTCATCACCCCCATACACCCCACACACTCCATCCTCAGTCTCCTCATCACCCCATATACCTTAAGCACCTCATCATTATTACACAGCTGACACACCCACATCAGGGCTGCCGTCAGAAATGTTGGGGCCCCTTACACAGGTCAAGGCCTCCTTCAACCCCTCCCCGCCCCCAAGTAATTTTTAGATTGCATATACTTATCAATGCTGTGCCATAGCACAGAATTGATCAGTGTTATTGGCGCTACCTTACTACAGGCTGTTGAAGCTTTCTGCACTAAAAGATGCACAGATCAGACGAGCCGGAGGCAGATAGGTACCCTCCGCTGAGTTGATCGGGACACCACAATTTTGCTGTGGTCCTGATCAGCTCCTCTGGGCTATCTGGCAACCTATTTTCATACTTTTAGATGCTGCAATGAACTTGTCCCAGCTCTAACCAACCGGTTATGAAGCACAGAGCTGGAGGGGGACAGGACGTACATTTACACCCTGCAACCTTAAGGAAATACACATATACAGCCTCATATGCGTACACAGCCTCTATATACTCATACACAGCGCCAATACACACATATAGTCATGGCCGTAAATGTTGGCACCCCTGAAATTTTTCTATAAAATTCTCACAGAACAGGATTGCAGTAACACATGTTTTGCTATACACATGTTTATTCCCTTTGTGTGTATTGGAACTAACCCCCAAAAAAGGGAGGAAAAAAGCAAATTGGACATAATGTCATACTTTAATGTCACAAATTATTGGAACCCTTTCAAAATTGTGGATAAATAAGATTGTTTCAAGCATGTGATATTCCTTTAAACTCACCTGGGGCAAGTAACAGGTGTGGGCAATATCAAAATCACACCTGAAAGCAGATAAAAAGGAGAGAAGTTCACTTAGTCTTTGCATTGTGTGTCTGTGTGTGCCACACTAAGCATGGACAACAGAAAGAGGAGAAGAACTGTCTGAGGACTTGAGAACCAAAATCGTGGAAAAATATCAACAATCTCAAGGTTACAAGTCCATCTCCAGAGATCTAGATTTTCCTTTGTCCACAGTGCGCAACATTATCAAGAAGTTTACAACCCATGGCACTGTAGATAATCTCCCTGGGCATGGATGGAAGAGAAAAATTTATTAAAGGTGTAAACGCAGGATAGTCCGGATGGTGGATAAGCAGACCCAAACAAGTTCCAAAGATATTCAAGCTGTCCTGCAGGCTCAGGGAGCATCAGAGTCAGCGCGAACTATCAGTCGACATTTAAATGAAATGAAACGCTATGGAGGGGACCCAGGAGGACCCCACTGCTGACACTGAGACATAAAAAAGCAAGACTACATTTTGCCAAAATGAACTTGATTAACCAAAATCCTTCTGGGAAAACGTCTTGTGGACAGATGAGACCAAGATAGAGCTTTTTGGTAAAGCACATCATTCTACTGTTTACCGAAAACGGAATGAGGCCTACAAAGAAAAGAGCACAGTACCTACAGTGACATATGGTGGAGGTCAATGATGTTTTGGGGTTGTTTTGCTGCCTCTGGCACTGGGGGCCTTGAATGTGTACAAGACATCATGAAATCTGAGGATTACCAACAGATTTTGGGTCGCACTGTACAGCCCAGTGTCAGAAAGCTGGGTCTGCGTCCGAGATCTTGGGTCTTCCAGCAGGACAATGACCCCAAACATACGTCAAAAAGCCCCCAGAAATTGATGGCAACAAAGCGCTGGAGAGTTCTGAAGTGGCCAGCAATGAGTCCAGATCTAAATATCATTGAACACCTGTGGAGAGATCCTTAAATTACTGTTGGGAAAAGGCGCCTCTTCCAATAAGAGACCTGGAGCAGTTTGCAAAGGAAGAGTGGTCCAACACTCCGGCTGTGAGGTGTAAGAAGCTTATTGATGGTTATAGGAAGACACTGATTTCAGTTATTTTTTCCAAAGGGTGTGCGACCAAATATTAAGTTAAGGGTGCCAATAATTTTGTCCAGACCATTTTTGGAGTTTGGTGTGACATTATGTCCAATTTGCTTTTTTTCCTCCCTTTTTTGGTTTAGTTCTAATACACACAAAGGGAATAAACATGTGTATAGCAAAACATGTGTTACTGCAATCCTTTTCTGTGAGAAATACTTATTTTTCTTGAAAAATTTCAGGGGTGCCAACATTTACCATTATGACTGTATATGGCACTGAATACATAATCTGAGACTTTAAAACCTCACTTTTAATACTTCTTCTAAAAACCATATATCAAAAAAGAAAGTGAATAGAACTGTATTTATACATATCTGCATCTATTTCCGGCCACCATCTTAGTAGCCATATTAATACTTGCCACCTGTTCACACCGACCATATATGCACACTTGCCTGAGTGAACTTCCAATTTTCAACATCAATGTGTTAGTCTTATATACAATCATGTGTTCCATGTCCATCGCAGGAATCCTTGTCAGTTATTTTATGTATTTGCATGTATTCAGAATTAGTAGTGTTAGTTTTGTAGTCACACTCATTATTAGTATATTATTGAGAGTTTTAGCACACTCCAAAACATCAATGCATAAATCCTCTCTCTGGCAGACTACATTCTCAGTCTCTTACTGCATGCTATCAAATGAATGGCATTTAACCCATAGAGTGCATACAACATAACTGTTCTGATGGCGGCCATAACACATACACACACACTACCCCTATATACACACACACATGGCCATCATACACAGCTTCTATATGCACATACACTGCCTCTATATACACACATGCATCATAAATATATACACTGCCTCTATATACACACACAGCCATCATACACACATACACAGCTGCTATATGCACACACTGCCCCTTTATACACACATGGCCATCATACACATACACAGCTTCTATATGCATATACACTGCCACTATATAGACACACACTGCCATCATACACACATATCAGCCACTATACACAAACACTGCCACTATATAGACACACACGGCCATCATACACACATATACAGCCACTATATACACATACACTGCCACTATATATACACACACTGCCATCATACACACATATACAGCCACTATACACATACACTGCCACTATATAGACACACACTGCCATCATACACACATATACAGCCACTATATACACATACACTGCCACTATATAGACACACACTGCCCCTTTATACATACATGGCCATCATACACAAACACAGCTTCTATATGCATATACACTGCCACTATATAGACACACACTGCCATCATACACACATGGCCATAAATAAATACACTGCCTCTATATACACACACTGCCCCTGTATACACACATGGCCATCATACACATACACAGCTTCTATATACACATACACAGCTTCTATATAAACATACACAGCTTCTATATACACGTATACAGCTTCTATATACACACACTGCCCATTTATACACACACATGGCCATCATACACATACACAGCTTCTATATATACATAGACAGCTTCTATATACACATACACAGCTTCTATATAAACATACACAGCTTCTATATACACATAGACAGCCATCATACACACACACTTTGTCCCCATATACACACACACACACACACACACACACACACACATACACAGCCATCATACACTGCCCCCATACAAGTAAGTATCTGTGTGCAGTGTAGTCTGCTGCTCCGCTCCTCTATTGCAGGCAGTGGGCAGGAAGAGGAGGAACACGTGATCTGACGTCACTGGCCAGCTGCTACTACAGGCCCTGCTGGTAACTGAGAGCCGCGCACAGGCATGTCTCATACCAACTGCAGCCCCTGACATTATAAAGTGACAGAGTGCTGCCCTCCGGACGGCGCTCCCTCTCGCTCCAGCCTCGCTGGCCAGTCTGGGCAACAGACAGGGCAGGGCTGGAACATAAGAAAAAAGAATATGATGTAGTCAGTCAGTGTACAGTAAGACTCCCCCCCCCCAGCCGTCAGTGAGTGACAGTCACTCACTGACTCGCAAGAAAGAGTGTTGGGGCCAGTTGGGCCTCCCTGAGGGTCCGGGCCCCTTACTGGGGTACCGGTTGTACCCCCCTGATGACGGCACCTGGCCTGTCCGTCTCGCCCGGCCGGTTTAAAGGTAAATTACTGCTGTCAGCGGCAGGTCCGGGACCTGTTGCTGCAGCATTTAGTATGAAGTACTGGCAGGGGGCCCTGCAGGGGCCCAGACTGTGACTTGGGCCACTAGGTGGGCCCCCTAACACGCTGGGCCCCTGTGCAGCCGAACCGGCTGAACAAGTGATATGTCCGCCCCTGTGTCAACATCATCCTGGGAGGGATAATACACTGCACTACAATAGAAATAAAAATCCCTATCATCTATATCTCAATGGGTTCCATCTTTTCTTTTGTTCTTTTTTCTAATGCGGTTTTATAATCCCTGAGACAAGTAGTTCTGGCCCTAGAGTGTTATATATTAGCGTCTGTAGCATGTATAAGGGACATGTTATCATACCTGTGTCTTTTTATAGGTGAATAATGCCCGGTGAGAGGGTGAAAGGGACCTATACCCCCGTCAGCTGCAGGAAAGGAACAAAGAGACAGGTAATTAATATTTATATTAATTACTGATAAAAATCAGGCTAGATACAACATCTAAACCTGCAAAGATGTCATAGTCTCTACCTTATACATGAAGATATATGTGTTTTTAATAAGTACATCGTCTACAGACAGCTTTTTATATAACACAACCATGTCTCAGGTACAGAGATTAGGAACATTTATGATTTCTAATATCTGTTTTTATTTGTAGTAATCCCTTTTTCAATAGACTGACCGCAGATTTAAGACATAACTGTACTGTAAAGAAAAATCTATAAGTTAATGTAATAAATCACATACTATAACTGATTATTGCCATTTAAAACTATGAAAAATACATTATGTTGATTATAAAACAGAAATACAGAATGGAGACAACCATCTGTGGCTCAAGCTCGACTGCCCATTTCTTTGAGTGGCCCCTCAATGTTCTGGAAACGGGTGGAGGACATTGTCTCCATTAGAATGGGTCCCCCTACGATGCTTCGGCTGTTGATCTGAAGTGCATTCTGTGCTTTGGAATCTCGGGGGCAAACTGTATTTCTGTTATTAATTTTTAGTTTAGCAATTCCCACCGCAACATGGTTAACCTCTATCCTAAATTTCTGCACAAAATTGATAAAAGACATTCCAAGAAATATTTTGCCAAATAAAAATATATAAAATATTGATGATGTTGATGAATAATAATAACAACAAAAATAACAGTTTTTGATTAAAAAACAAATAAACAATAATAATTAATAAAATATTTTGCTCCTGCCCCCTTCCCCAAAAATAAAAAAACATATATTACCCTTAAAATTTATGAATAAAGAAACAAAAAATAACACTTACCCCAAACATTGCAAACACAAAACCCCAAAAAACCTAACAATAGTGTCTGTCAACATCATCCTGGGAGGGATAATACACTGCACGACAATAGAAATAAAAATCCCTATCATCTATATCTCAATGGGTTCCATCTTTTCTTTTGTTCTTTTTTCTAATGCGGTTTTATAATCCCTGAGACAAGTAGTTCTGGCCCTAGAGTGTTATATATATTAGCGTCTGTAGCATGTATAAGGTACATGTTATCATACCTGTGTCTTTTTATAGGTGATTGATGCCCGGTGAGAAGGTGAAAGTGACCTATACCCCCGTCAGCTGCAGGAAAGGAACCAAGAGACAGGTAATTAATATTTATATTAATTACTGATAACAATCAGGCTAGATATAACATCTAGACCTGCAGAGATGTCATAGTCTCTACCTTATACATGAAGATATATGTGTTTTTAATAAGTATATCGTCTATAGACAGCTTCTTATATAACACAACTGTGTCTCAGGTACAGAGATTGGGAACATTTATGATTTCTAATATCTGTTTTTTATTTGTAGTAATCCCTTTTTCAATAGACTGACCGCAGATTTAAGACATAACTGTACTGTAAAGAAAAATCTATAAGTTAATGTAATAAATCACATACTATAACTGATTATTGCCATTTAAAACTATGAAAAATACATTATGTTGATTATAAAACAGAAATACAGAATGGAGACAACCGTCTGTGGCTCAAGCTCGACTGCCCCTTTCTTTGAGTGGCCCCTTAATGTTGTGGAAACGGGTGGAGGACATTGTCTCCATTAGAATGGGTCCCCCTACGATGCTTCGGCTGTTGATCTGAAGTGCATTCTGTGCTTTGGAACCTCGGGGGCAAACTGTATTTCTGTTATTAATTTTTAGTTTAGCAATTCCCACCGCAACATGGTTAACCTCTATCCTAAATTTCTGCACAAAATTGATAACAGACATTCCAAGAAATATTTTACCAAATAAAAATATATAAAATATTGATGAAACTGATGAATAATAATAACAACAAAAATAACAGTTTTTGATTAAAAAACAAAAAAACTAAAATAATTTATAAAATATTTTGCTCCTGCCCCCTTCCCCCAAAAATAAAAAAACATATATTACCCTTAAAATTTATGAATAAAGAAACAAAAAATAACACATACCCCAAACATTACAAACACAAAACCCCCAAAAACCTAACAATAGTCTCTGTCAACATCATCCTGGGAGGGATAATACACTGCACTGCAATAGAAATATAAATCCCTATCATCTATATCTCAATGGGTTCCATCTTTTCTTTTGTTCTTTTTTCTAATGCGGTTTTATAATCGCTGAGACAAGTAGTTCTGGCCCTAGAGTGTTAGATATATTAGCGTCTGTAGCATGTATAAGGGACATGTTATCATACCTGTGTCTTTTTATAGGTGATTGATGCCCGGTGAGAGGGTGAAAGGGACCTATACCTCCGTCAGCTGCAGGAAAGGAACAAAGAGACAGGTAATTAATATTTATATTAATTACTGATAACAATCAGGCTAGATACAACATCTAAACCTGCAAAGATGTCATAGTCTCTACCTTATACATGAAGATATATGTGTTTTTAATAAGTATATCGTCTATAGACAGCTTCTTATATAACACAACCATGTCTCAGGTACAGAGATTAGGAACATTTATGATTTCTAATATCTGTTTTTTATTTGTAGTAATCCCTTTTTCAATAGACTGACCGCAAATTTAAGACATAACTGTACTGTAAAGAAAAATCTATAAGTTAATGTAATAAATCCCATACTATAACTGATTATTGCCATTTAAAACTATGAAAAATACATTATGTTGATTATAAAACAGAAATACAGAATGGAGACAACCGTCTGTGGCTCAAGCTCGACTGCCCATTTCTTTGAGTGGCCCCTCAATGTTCTGTAAACGGGTGGAGGACATTGTCTCCATTAGAATAGGTCCCCCTAAGATGCTTCGGCTGTTGATCTGAAGTGCATTCTGTGCTTTGGAATCTCGGGGGCAAACTGTATTTCTGTTATTAATTTTTAGTTTAGCAATTCCCACCGCAACATGGTTAACCTCTATCCTAAATTTCTGCACAAAATTGATAAAAGACATTCCAAGAAATATTTTGCCAAATAAAAATATATAAAATATTGATGAAGTTGATGAATAATAATAACAACAAAAATAACAGTTTTTTATTAAAAAACAAATAAACAATAATAATTTATCAAATATTTTGCTCCTGCCCCCTTCCCCAAAAATAAAAAAACATATATTACCCTTAAAATTTATAAATAAAGAAACAAAAAATAACACATACCCCAAACATTGCAAACACAAAACCCCCAAAAACCTAACAATAGTGTCTGTCAACATCATCCTGGGAGGGATAATACACTGCACTACAATAGAAATAAAAATCCCTATCATCTATATCTCAATGGGTTCCATCTTTTCTTTTGTTCTTTTTTCTAATGCGGTTTTATAATCCCTGAGACAAGTAGTTCTGGCCCTAGAGTGTTAGATATATTAGCGTCTGTAGCATGTATAAGGGACAAGTAATCATACCTGTGTCTTTTTATAGGTGATTGATGCCCGGTGAGAGGGTGAAAGGGACCTATACCCCCGTCAGCTGCAGGAAAGGAACAAAGAGACAGGTAATTAATATTTATATTAATTACTGATAACAATCAGGCTAGATACAACATCTAAACCTGCAAAGATGTCATAGTCTCTACCTTATACATGAAGATATATGTGTTTTTAATAAGTATATCGTCTATAGACAGCTTCTTATATAACACCACCATGTCTCAGGTACAGAGATTAGGAACATTTATGATTTCTAATATCTGTTTTTTATTTGTAGTAATCCCTTTTTCAATAGACCTACCGTAGATTTAAGACATAACTGTACTGTAAAGAAAAATCTATAAGTTAATGTAATAAATCACATACTATAACTGATTATTGCCATTTAAAACTATGAAAAATACATTATGTTGATTATAAAACAGAAATACAGAATGGAGACAACCGTCTGTGGCTCAAGCTCGACTGCCCATTTCTTTGAGTGGCCCCTCAATGTTCTGGAAACGGGTGGAGGACATTGTCTCCATTAGAATGGGTCCCCCTAAGATGCTTCGGCTGTTGATCTGAAGTGCATTCTGTGCTTTGGAATCTCGGGGGCAAACTGTATTTCTGTTATTAATTTTTAGTTTAGCAATTCCCACCGCAACATGGTTAACCTCTATCCTAAATTTCTGCACAAAATTGATAAAAGACATTCCAAGAAATATTTTGCCAAATAAAAATATATAAAATATTGATGAAGTTGATGAATAATAATAACAACAAAAATAACAGTTTTTTATTAAAAAACAAATAAACAATAATAATTTATCAAATATTTTGCTCCTGCCCCCTTCCCCAAAAATAAAAAAACATATATTACCCTTAAAATTTATAAATAAAGAAACAAAAAATAACACATACCCCAAACATTGCAAACACAAAACCCCCAAAAACCTAACAATAGTGTCTGTCAACATCATCCTGGGAGGGATAATACACTGCACTACAATAGAAATAAAAATCCCTATCATCTATATCTCAATGGGTTCCATCTTTTCTTTTGTTCTTTTTTCTAATGCGGTTTTATAATCCCTGAGACAAGTAGTTCTGGCCCTAGAGTGTTATATATATTAGCGTCTGTAGCATGTATAAGGGACATGTCATCATACCTGTGTCTTTTTATAGGTGATTAATGCCCGGTGAGAGGGTGAAAGGGACCTATACCCCCGTCAGCTGCAGGAAAGGAACAAAGAGACAGGTAATTAATATTTATATTAATTACTGATAACAATCAGGCTAGATATAACATCTAGACCTGCAGAGATGTCATAGTCTCTACCTTATACATGAAGATATATGTGTTTTTAATAAGTATATCGTCTATAGACAGCTTCTTATATAACACAACAATGTTTCAGGTACAGAGATTAGGAACATTTATGATTTCTAATATCTGTTTTTTATTTGTAGTAATCCCTTTTTCAATAGACTGACCTCAGATTTAAGACATAACTGTCCTGTAAAGAAAAATCTATAAGTTAATGTAATAAATCACATACTATAACTGATTATTGCCATTTAAAACTATGAAAAATACATTATGTTGATTATAAAACAGAAATACAGAATGGAGACAACCGTCTGTGGCTCAAGCTCGACTGCCCATTTCTTTGAGTGGCCCCTCAATGTTCTGGAAACGGGTGGAGGACATTGTCTCCATTAGAATGGGTCCCCCTATGATGCTTCGGCTGTTGATCTGAAGTGCATTCTGTGCTTTGGAATCTCGGGGGCAAACTGTATTTCTGTTATTAATTTTTAGTTTAGCAATTCCCACTGCAAAATGGTTAACCTCTATCCTAAATTTCTGCACAAAATTGATAACAGACATTCCAAGAAATATTTTGCCAAATAAAAATATATAAAATATTGATGAAATTGATGAATAATGATAACAACAAAAATAACAGTTTTTGAATAAAAAACAAAAAAACTAAAATAATTTATAAAATATTTTGCTCCTGCCCCCTTCCCCCAAAAATAAAAAAACATATATTACCCTTAAAATTAATGAATAAAGAAACAAAAAATAACACATACCCCAAACATTGCAAACACAAAACCCCCAAAAACCTAACAATAGTGTCTGTCAACATCATCCTGGGAGGGATAATACACTGCACTACAATAGAAATAAAAATCCCTATCATCTATATCTCAATGGGTTCCATCTTTTCTTTTGTTCTTTTTTCTAATGTGGTTTCATAATCCCTGAGACAAGTAGTTCTGGCCCTAGAGTGTTATATATATTAGCGTCTGTAGCATGTATAAGGGACATGTCATCATACCTGTGTCTTTTTATAGGTGATTGATGCCCGGTGAGAAGGTGAAAGTGACCTATACTCCTGTCAGCTGCAGGAAAGGAACCAAGAGACAGGTAATTAATATTTATATTAATTACTGATAACAATCAGGCTAGATATAACATCTAGACCTGCAGAGATGTCATAGTCTCTACCTTATACATGAAGATATATGTGTTTTTAATAAGTATATCGTCTATAGACAGCTTCTTATATAACACAACTGTGTCTCAGGTACAGAGATTGGGAACATTTATGATTTCTAATATCTGTTTTTTATTTGTAGTAATCCCTTTTTCAATAGACAGACCGCAGATTTAATACATAACTGTACTGTAAAGAAAAATCTATAAGTTAATGTAATAAATCACATACTATAACTGATTATTGCCATTTAAAACTGTGAAAAAAACATTATGTTGATTATAAAACAGAAATACAGAATGGAGACAACCATCTGTGGCTCAAGCTCGACTGCCCCTTTCTTTGAGTGGCCCCTCAATGTTCTGGAAACGGGTGGAGGACATTGTCTCCATTAGAATGGGTCCCCCTACGATGCTTCGGCTGTTAATCTGAAGTGCATTCTGTGCTTTGGAACCTCGGGGGCAAACTGTATTTCTGTTATTAATTTTTAGTTTAGCAATTCCCACCGCAACATGGTTAACCTCTATCCTAAATTTCCTACCCCAAACATTGCAAACACAAAACCCCCAAAAACCTAACAATAGTGTCTGTCAACATCATCCTGGGAGGGATAATACACTGCACTACAATAGAAATAAAAATCCCTATCATCTATATCTCAATGGGTTCCATCTTTTCTTTTGTTCTTTTTTCTACTGCGGTTTTATAATCCCTGAGACAAGTAGTTCTGGCCCTAGAGTGTTATATATATTAGCGTCTGTAGCATGTATAAGGGACATGTTATCATACCTGTGTCTTTTTATAGGTGATTGATTGTATTGATTGATTGATTGAGTGTATATTGTTCAGTGTATATAAAGTTGTACAAGTGTATAGGACCTTCCTGGGTCATGTGATACTGTCATGTGATGTACCCAGAGTTCCCTGGGTACAGGACCTACAGGTTTTGCAACCAATGTGCTGTAATCCAGCCTCCTTAGAATATAAGGGGCTGTAGTCTCTAAATTCACTTAATTCCTGGCACTCAAGCAAGCGCAATCAGCATATACTACTCAATTCATCTCAGCTAGGCCAAAGCCTAAAGAACCTGCAGCCACTTCAAAACATGAGTTATCAAGTTATATCTACAAATTCCTAGTGACTACTATTCAACTCAATCATACAATTAGTAGCACAGTGGCCGGCAGAAATCTCAATACTACAAGTCCCAGCAAGCCTGCAAGGTATCCTGCATCCCGGTTGCCTCTAGGGAAACTGCATCATTGTAAAGACTGTTCCATGAGAAGTTTAAGTAAAAGTTCCAGTTATCTCATAATTCCTGCTGTGGACATTCAATTATTTCCTGCCGTTTTTGGGCTGGTTGTCGGCAGGGCCTTCTACAGAAAACAATCGCACCCTGGTGTCACGACAAATTAGGGGTTAATACCACCTTACCCCACAGGGTTAATGCCACCAGACCCTGCAACACCATTGCCTCACCCCGCTTACCACACTTTACTTTTTTGAGACTTTATTGGTTTGGGTCTCGCTTGCTTCTCTCCGCTCGCTGTAGTCGACCATTTTTCATTTTATTTGGGATGTCCTAGGTGTTTGCCAAGTTTTTGTTACAGTGGGTCGTAAAAATAAAAAATTTAAATTCTATTGTAACTCCTGATTTTTTATTTTTACAAGGGGTTAACGCAGAAAAAGCACCATAAAATTTGTTACCCAATTTCTCTTGATTCTGGAAATACCTCATATGTGGATGTAAGTTGGGGGCCATGTTGCCTTTACACAGCCCCCATGGTGTCAGAACAGCGGTAACCCCCCACAAGTCACCCCAGTTTGGAAACTGCACCACTGCAATTAACATTTATACCCCACTTGCATTTGACAGATTTTTGGAAGATTGCTTTGCATCCACATATAGGGTATATCTGTACTTGGAAAAAATAGGGTTACAAATTTTGGGGGACTTTTTTCCTTTTGCCCCTTATGAAAAAGAAAAGTTGGGGGTTGCACTAGCATGTTAGTGTAAAAAAAAAATTTTTTTTACACTAATATGCTGCAGTTGACCCATACTTTTAATTACCACAAGCAGTAAAAGAAGAAAAAGACCGCCAAAATTTGTAACACAATTTCTCTCAAGTACGGATATACCTCATATGTGGATGTAAAGCGATCTGTGGGCACACAACAGGGCTCAGGAGTGAGAGAGCACCATGTTCATTTGAGGCCTAAATTAATGATTTGCACATGCATCCTTGCAGAGGTTCTAAAATAAACGCAATAGTAAAAACAACCACATTTGACCCCATTTCGGAAACCACACCCCTCAAGAAATGCAACAAGGGGTGCAGTGAGTATTTACACTGCACTGGTGTTCAACAAATTTTAAGAACAGTAGGCTGTGCATATGTAAAATTTTATTTTTCATATTACGGACCACCGTTCCAAAAATCTTTCAGACACCTGTGGGGCGTAAATGCTCACTGCACCCCTTGTAATATTACTTGAGGGGTTTAGTTTCCAAAATGTGGTCACATATGGTATTCCACCCAAATCTCACACAAAATAAACTAAAATTTATTTATGTAAGAAACACTTTAAAGTAGGTAAATTTCCATGACCAATAATACTGGTATACAAGGAGTAAATATATACCACAACACAAAAACTGGATATTTTCTGATCTGCGGCGTCCTCTTTCCTTTTCTTCTTTGTCTGGATCAGACCTCCATGTCGATCTCTTACCATCTGCAGGGCAAACATGTCAGACTCCACATTTTTTCAGTGTCCTCCCATCTATAGGCCCACAAACTGTAATAATCCCCTTCAGGTAGGTAGGTAGCCAGGTAAATAGGTAACTAGGTAGGTAGATCAGGAAGCCAGATATGTAGGTAAGTGACTAGCCAGGTAGGTAGGTAGGTAGGGGGCTAGCAAGGTAGTTAGGCAGCCATATATGAAGGCCAGACATGTACATAGTTAGGTGCCAGGTATGTAGGTAAGTAGTTAGGCATCCAGGTATAAAGTTATTTAGCCCCCCCTTCCCTGTTGGTATAGACAGCGGAGTTAACCTCCCCTTACCTGTAGATATAGACAGCAGAGTTAACTCCCCTTCCTTGTAGGCATAGGCAGCAGAGTTAACCCCCTTCCCCATAGGTGTAGGCAGCAGATTTAACCCCCCTCCCCTGTAGGTATAGGAACAGAGTAGATCCCTCCCCCTTTCCCCATAGGTATAGGCATCAGTTAACCCCCCCTTTCCCCATAGGTATAGGCAGCTGTTAACCCCCCCCCTTTCTCCATAGGAATAGACAGCAGTTAGTTCCCCCCCCCCTCTCCCCATAGGTACAGGCATCAGTTAACACCCCTCCCCTTTCCCCATAGGTATAGGTAGCAGTTAATCCCCCTTTCCCCATAGGTATAGGTAGCAGTTATTTTTTTCCCCTTCAATATTTCTTTATTGAAAAAATGTATCATTTACATTTTAATAAATAACATTTTATACATTGAATTTCAAGATGTTGTCTTTTTTCCCACCCCCCTCCCCTACCCTCACCTTTCTCCCCCATGACATATCTCCCCTTACTGGGTGGACGGGAGGCAGAGGGACAACACATTCTCATTCTATTAATATTTCCATTATACTATATCAATTCATTTTCTTTTCTCTTTGCTTTCCCTTCCCTTTCTCTCTCTTTTCTTTTCTTTTTTTTTCCATTTTAGATCTTTTATTTGTATCTTCCCAATTATTTCTACCCGCTTTTATTCTTGTGTCCCCCTGATTCCCATCCCCCTCACATAATAATAATGAAATAATAATAATAAAAAAACCTATAATTTCTTTCTTTTAACCAAATAACCTTCCTGTCACCTCCCTCCACTCCCATACCTCTGGTTTAGTTGGGGTCAGCCATCTCCTGATTATTAATAATCTAGCATAAAAGAGCATCATCAGTAGTTCCTTTCTTTCTTTTGTTGTTTTATTTACTTTTCTATCATCACCCAAGATAATCAAAGCTATATCATCTTTTATAGCATATTTAATTTTTCTCTCGATATCATAAATTATTGACACCCAATATTCTTGTATTTTTTTCACATTCCCATATAATATGCAGGAATCCCGCGTTTTTCATTTTACATCTTAGACAGTTGCCATTTTCCCTCCCACCAATCCTGAAGAGGAATTTTGGTTTATAATAAATTCTATATACTATGTTCCATTGTATCAGTTGATGGTCTAAACTTGGGGAAATTCTTTTTATATTCCTGAATACAATCATCCAACCGCATTTATTTCTCTCACCTAATTCTTCGTCCCATTGTAGGAAGCATTTATCTTTTAAGTTATTTTTTTTATTTTTCATTATTTTGGTATAAATTACTGCCATAACTTTCTTTACAATTTTTCCCTCCTCCATTTTTCTTATAGTTTCAGTTACTTCCACTATCCGATTACCACTGTCTCTTAGTGACCCGCATATGGCACTTTTTAAACCCTGAAATTCCAACCACATACCTTTTCCTAATTTAAATTCTTCCTCTCTCCACTTTCTTAACTCTCCTTTTCTCCACACGTCTCTCAAAATGTTACATCCCCTACTTTGCAAGTTGTTAGCTTCCATCTTAGCTACCTCTTTCAAGTTTACATTATGCCAAATTGGCGCTGTCTCTAATATTCCCGTTTTTTTCATTTATTTTTTAAAGTTTTCCCAGGTTTTACAAATCCCTACTATTATAGCATTTTCCTTCCACCTCCCTTCTTTTAACTGGCCTGACTCAAGAACCTGATAACATTTTCGTATTTACCTTTAGTTTTTTCTTTGATATTTTTAAAGATTCCAAATCTCCTCCACTCCACCACATAGTACATCTGTCTTTCTAAAAAATATCCCTGTATATCAGGAAATTTAAGTCCTCCCTTCTCTCTTCCTTTACTTAAGTATTCTATTTTTATCCTCGTTCTTTTCCTTCCCCATATTAGGGCGTTTAGCATAGCTATTATCCTTCTAAAAATTCCTTTCTCGCACCAGATAGGGGCCGCTACGAAGATGTATAATAGTTTTGGTAGAATTACTGTTTTAATTAAGACTATCCTCTCTGCTCTCGTAAGATTCAGTTTATTCCATGTTCTTACCTTGTTTTCCAATTTTTTTTTATCAATGGGTATGTGTTTATTTTGTGATATTCTCCTATTTTCACAGATATCTGTACACCTAAATAAGAAAAACGTTCTCCTTTATCCAGGATTCTAAGCTCCTTAATGATTCCCAGTTCTACTTTACCTAATGGAAGTAGCACTGATTTCTCCCAGTTTATAACCAAACCTGCATAGTTCCCATATTCCCCAATCACTTCCATAACCTTCTCTATGGAGTTTTCTAGCTTTTTCAAATATAATAATAAGTCGCCTGCGTATATTGATATTTTATCCCCATCCCCCTCCACTCCAAATCCTTTTATTTGCTGATCTTCTCTGACTTTAACCGCTAGGGGTTCGAACACTAGCGCAAAAAGTAGAGGAGATAAGGGGCATCACTGTCTTGTACCCCGGGTCACTAAAAAACTCTCTGATCTTTTCCCTTCTATATTTATTCTAGCTTCCGCTCCATTATATAGCATCTTGATCATTTCTATATAATCCTTCTGACACCCATATTTTTCCAGTACTCCCCATAGGAACTCCCACTCCACAATGTCAAACGCTTTACTTGCGTCAAGTGACATGATGGAGTGGGTTCCCTCTCTTCCCTCCACCGACTGTACTCCAGTAAGGGTCCTGTAGATATTATGCTTGGTCATCCTACCTGGGATAAATCCGCATTGATCTTCATGCACCAGTTCCCCTACCTTTTTTTCCAAACGCAATGCCAGAGCCTTCGCCAGGATCTTTACATCCGTGTTCAATAATGATATTGGACGATGTGATTCCATTTCTTTCTTATCTTTATTCGGTTTCAACAGTAATATTGTTTCTGCTTCTTTCATTGTTTCGGGTAAGGTTCCTGTTTTTAAAGAACTATTTATAGTTCTAAGCAGGGCTGGGATAAGGATTCTCCTAAATTTCCTATATATTTCAAACGGGAACCCCTCCGTGCTGGGACTTGTGTTCCTTTGATCTGATTTAAAGCTTCTTCTAACTCCCTATGGGTCATTGGGCCCCCCGTTTCTTTCTCTTGTTGTATTGATGTCATAGCGAGCACTCCGGTCCCCGCCTCCGGACCAGAGCGCCCGCATTCTCGCCTCCTCTCTCCGGGATCCCGGCGTCTCCCGCTCGGACATACCGACCGGGAGCACGGGATTCCTTGTGTCGGGGATGCGGCTGCCGTGGCGGCTAGTCCCCACTCAAGCGCCGCGTCCCTGTCTAACTCACCCAGCACCTCGCTCCATATGCCGACTCGCTCTGCTTCTCGGCATGCGCGTCCCCGCTCTCTAGGGCGCGCGCACGCCGCCTTCAGTAAATTTAAAGGGCCAGCGCACCATTGATTGGTGCGCTGGCTAATTGTTCCCTGCTCCTTCCCCATAAAAGTTACCTGCCCCTTCCTGCCCTTGCCAGATCTTTGTGCCCTAGTGCCTCTGAGAAAGCTTTCCATATTGTGTGTATTGCCTTGCCTGTTGCCGAACCCGTTGCTACCGCCTACTCGCCTTTGAACCCTTGCCGCCTGCCCTGACCTCTGCTTCGTCCGACTACGCTCCTGCTGCCTGCTCCCTGTGTACCATGCCATATCAGCTGCCAGAGAGGTTGAGTTGCTACTGGAGGATACGACCTGGTGGTTACCGCCGCAGCAAGTCCATCCTGCCTTGCGGCGGGCTCTGGTGAAAACCAGTAACCACTTAAAACCGGTCCTCTGGTACAACCCGCGCCTTCCCCTCTCTGGTCAAGAGGATCCACTACCAGTCCTGCCGGTAAGATCCGGCCATGGATCCCGCTGATGTTCCTCTGCCAAACCTAACGGACCTCACCTCCATTGTGGCCCAGCAAGGTCAGCAGCTAGCCCAGCTAACCGCCATGCTGCAGCAGCTCCTGCCGTCTCAGCAACAGCCAGCTCCTCCGCTTGCATCTGCTGTATCTCCTCCGCCCGCAGTTGCCACCGGTTCCAGAGTCCGCCTATCCCTGCTGGACAAGTGTGATGGAGATCCCAAGCAGTGCCGAGGGTTTCTGTCACAGTGCTCTCTCCACCTCGAGATACTGTCTGACCAGTTTCCTTCCGAGTGAGCCAAGGTAGCCTTTATCCTCAGTCTGCTCTCCGGGAAGGCCCTGGCCTGGGCTACACCGCTATGGGACCGCGCTGATCCTGCCACCTCCTCCGTCCAGAGCTTCTACCAAGAGTTCCGGAATGTTTTCGAGGAACCTGCCCGGGTTACCTCCACAGAGACTGCCTTACTAAATTTGTCCCAGGGAGGCTCTACTGTGGGTGACTACGCCATTCAGTTTCGCACCCTAGCCTCAGAACTGAACTGGAACAATGATACCCTTTGTACCACATTTAAGAAGGGACTTAACAGTGAAGTAAAGGACGGCCTGGCTGCACGTGAACTACCTTCCACCCTTAGTGACCTCATCTTGTTGGCCACTAGAATCGACAAGCGTTTCGCCGATAGGAACTCCTTCTTGAAAAAGGAAACGCTCAACCAAGACGCTACCCTCCTCTGACTCCCGTTTTTCAGCGTCTACCTCAACCTCTCTCCGGGCCTCCAGCCGTGGAAGCCATGCAGGTGGATCGTTCACGCATGACTCCGCAAGAACGAAGCCATTGCAGATACGAGAACCTGTGTATGTACTGTGCCAGTACTGAGCACTTCCTGCGAGACTGTCCTCTTCGTCCACCGCGTTCCAGAAAAGCTTGCACCTAATAAACATGGGAGAGGCGTTGCTAGGTGTGGATTCCTCCTCTCCACATCTCATCATATCCGTGCAGTTGTTCCTCTTGGATTCCGGTTCAGCCGGCAACTTCATTCACGCCTCCTTGGTTGACAAGTACCGCATTCCGGTTGTCCGCCTAACTAAGCCTCTTTTTATTTCTACGGTTAACGGTGAGAGACTCTCTGTCACTGTGCAGTTCCGTACCCTGCCACTGCAGATGGATATTGGAATTTTTCATACAGAGACTCTAGAGTTCCTAGTCCTTCCCTTCTGCTCCTCCGAACTCCTCCTGGGTCTGCCATGGCTACAACGTCACAGTCTTGTTCTGAACTGGTCATCCGGTGAAACCTGCATTGGGGCCCCTGCTGTTCGGACCGGTGTCTCAAGCCTGCTCCTGTCAAGCGACTTTCGCAAGTTTCTCCGCCTCCAGGACTGCCTAAACCATATCATTGCTTTGCGGATGTCTTCTGCAAAAAACAAGCCGAGGTCCTTCCTCCTCACAGACCCTATGATTGTCATATCGACCTTATGCCTGGTTCTACGCCATCCCGGGGTAGAATTTATCCTCGGTTCCCTCCTCCCTTGCATAGACTACAGAGGACTCAATAAAATCACAATTAAGAACCGTTACCCTCTGCCCCTAATCTCAGAGTTATTTGAGTTCGTATCCGGGAGGGCGACGAGTGGAAGACCGCCTTTAACACAAGAGACGGTCACTTTGAGTACCTGGTGATGCCCTTCGGCCTCTGTAATGCACCAGCCGTCTTCCAGGAATTTGTCAACGATATCTTCAGGGACTTACTCTACTCCTGTGTGGTCGTATACTTGGATGACATCCTTGTCTTCTCCTCCGACCTGGACCAACACCGGGTCCATGTGCGACAAGTGCTTACCCGCCTGAGGAGAAATCGTCTATACGCCAAGATCGAAAAATGTCTTTTTGAGCAGTCCTCCTTGCCTTTTCTTGGGTTTCATTATTTATACTCAAGGACTTCAAATGGACCCCACCAAGCTCTCGGCGGTTTTGGATTGGCCACGCCCCTCTGGACTCCGAGCCATACAAAGGTTTTTGCGCTTTGCTAATTATTACAGACAATTCATCCCTCACTATTCCACTCTGGTGTCCCCAATTGTGGCCTTGACTAAAAAGGGCGCTAACCCTAAATCCTGGCCTTCCCAAGCTGAAGAAGCCTTCCAGTCCCTGAAGGTCACCTTTGCCTCAGCACCGGTTCTCTCTAGACCTGATTCCACCAAGCCCTTCTCTCCCGAAGTGGATGCCTCCTTGGTGGGAGCCGGAGCCGTGCTCACACAGAAATCTTCAAAGGGCAAGACCTTAACTTGTGGCTTCCTTTCTAAAACATTCTCTCCCGCGGAGAGAAATTATTCCATAGGGGACAGAGAACTGTTGGCTATTAAATTAGCACTGGAGGAATGGAGACATCTTCTTGAGGGAGCCACCCATCCTGTGAATATCTTTACGGACCACAAGAACCTGGCCTATCTTCAGTCTTCTCAAAGACTAAATCCTTGTCAGGCTCGCTGGTCTCTGTTCTTCGCCCGTTTTAATTTTGAGATCCATTTCCGTCCGGCTTCTAAGAACATTAGGGCAGACTCTCTGTCTCGCTCTTCTGATGTGGCGGGCGACGAGTTAACACCTCAACACATTATCCCACCAGAACGCCTGATTGCAGTCGCTCCTGCGGAACTGAGCCATCTTCCTCCTGGCAAATCCTACGTACTTCCACGTCACCGGGTGCAAATTCTCAAGTGGGGCCACGCTTCTTGCTACTGGAGGATACGACCTGGTGGTTACCGCCGCATTAAGTCCATCGCCTCTCTGGTCAAGAGGATCCACTACCAGTCCTGCCGGTACGTGACAACCTCTCATTCTTAACCACTTTTCCCCCAAGGTCACCGCTCCTTCTCCTGTCACTGGGTCCTCTGACGTCTTCTCGGTAAAAGAATGCCTTGCCTCCAAGGTCGTCAGAGGTAAAAAAAAAAAATTGTTGACTGGGAGAATTGTGGCTCCGAAGAGAGGTCTTGGGAGCCTGATAACAATATCTTCAACAAGGAGCTCATCCATAGGTTCCTGGGCTCCAAAAATAGGGAGAGACCTAAGGGGGGGGGGTACTGTAACACCGAGCGCTCCGGGTCCCGCGGCTTCCCCGGAGCGCTCTCGGTGTTCGGCTTGTAGCAGCGCTCTGGTCACTGTCCCTGACCGGAAGCGCTGTCCCCCTGCCTGCGGCGGGGATGCGATCCGCTTGGTGGGCTGTCCTCGCCCGCAGGTCGCATCCCAAGTGACTTACCAGTCGGGTCCTGCTGTGTCTTCCTCTAATTGTGTCTTCCACTAATTGGTGCCTGGCCCAATTAAGTTAAATGCATAAATACTCACTTCCTTTTCCTCCCCTTGCCGGATCTTGTTACCTTGTGCCAGAGAAAGCGTTTCTTGTGTCCCTTTGCCTGTGTATCCAGACCCTTTGCCGTTGCCCCTGACTACGAAACGTTGCTGCCTGCCTTGACCTTCTGCTACGTCTGACCTCGCCTTGCCTTGTCCCTGTGTACAGCTGTCAGTGAGGTTGAGTCGCTATCGGGTGGAATGACCTGAGGGTTACCTGCCGCAGCGAGTCCATCCCGCTTTGCGGCGGGCTCTGGTGAAAACCAGTAACCTCTTAGATTCCGTTCCCCTGGTATGGCCCACGCCATCGCCTCACTGACACAGGGGATCCACTCCTGAGTCCTTCCTGCATACCAGTCCGGATCCTGACACCTGGCTACCCTGTGGGAAGCCCATAAATTTGTAGTCATTGCATTGCTCTGGGATCCTGCCTCAAGAAGGATGCTTTGGCTCTCTCCCGGGATCTTAAGGCAGAGATTCGTAGATTAGAGGCATTGTTACTGTCCTCGCCCTCCCTTTCAGTCTTGCGGAGGCTAGTGGCTGCCCAGGCTCATCTGTGGGCCTTAGCCCTCCATAAAGTGGAGCGTCTCATACTGAGCATCTTATACTAAGCAGTGGTTTTATGAATGTGGTAATAAGGTCCACAGTATGTTGGCTCGGCACCTCCATTATCGTGCTGCTGCCCAGTCTCCCTCGGCTCTCAGGAACTCTTCTGGCACTCTTCACGATCACCCGGATGATGTCTTCCTTCTCTCTATTCCCTCCCCTCTCAACTCCAGTCTGACCTGGTGCAGTGTGATCTCTCCTTTCTGTGGGCCTGTGACCTGCCATTCCTGTCAGCTACTGATGGAGCCTCCTTAAATGCTCCAATCACCTTGCAGGAGCTTCAGGAGGTGGTTCAGTCCCTTCCTTCAGGGCGCTCTCCTGGGCCAGACGGGTTCACTTATCTCTACTATCGGACGTTTGCTTCTCAACTTCTTCCTTGATGGGTGAGAGGTCCTGCAGTCGCTTTTATATTCCCTGATCACTCTCATTCCTAAACTGGACAAGGATTGTTCAAGCTATCGGACTATCGCTCTCCTTAATGCTGATTTAAAGGTGTTTGCCAAGGTTTTTGCTAACTGTCTGTGCTGTTTTCTTCCCTCCCTTATCCATAAGTAGTGTTGCTCGCGAATATTCGCAATTCGAATATTATTCACGAATATCGCATATTTGCGAATTCGCGAATTTCGCGAATATAGCGCTATATATTCGTAATTACGAATATTCGTTTATTTTTTTTTTTTCCTTCACAGTACACATCACAGTGATCATCCCTCTCTGCTTCCAGCTTGTGTGGTGTAAAGAAGGCTGTAATACTACTGTGTGAGACTAGCGTGCAAAAATTCGCATATGCGAAAATTAGCATATGTTAATATTCGCATATGCGAATATTAACATGCGCTAATCTTCGCATATGCGAATTTCGTATTTGCTAATTTTGTATATGCTAATATTCACATATGTTAATTTTTGCATACGCGGATATTCGCATATGCGAAAATAAAACGAGGGTATACCGAATATGCGAATATTCGCGAATATATGACGAATATTCGTCCATATATTCGCGAATATTCGCGAATTCGAATATGGCCTATGCCGCTCAACACTATCCATAAGCACCAGGTGGGTTTCATCCCCAGTCGTCAGGGTGCGGACAACACTAGGAGAGTGGTGGGTCTAATAGACTTGGTCAATCGGCGCTCGGAGCAGGCTTTGGTGCGGAAAAGGCCTTAAATAGGCTAGGTTGCGCTGAGGGGCCTCTACTCCTGCCCTACTGCCACTATCAAACTTCCTCATGTCACTTCCTCTAGCTTTCCTCTTTATAATGGCACTCGACAGGGGTGTCCGCTGTCTCCCCTGATTTTTGCTCTTTGTATTGAGCTTCTGGCTGCTCTAATCCAGGAGACCTGGATATCTCGGATTTGTAGCTGCATGATTTCAAAAGCTCTCTTTTTGTGGATGATGCTCTTCTTACTCTGACCCATCCCCTGACATCCCTTCCTAATCTCTACAGGGTCCTGCAGTCCTATGGGGTGGTCTCGGGCTATAAGGTGAACCTATCTAAGACATGGGCGATGCCCTTTAATCTCAAGGTGTTTCTCTCCACTCTTCTTCGGGCTGATTACTTCTTTAAGTGGTCTCCCTTTGCTGTTAAAGGGGTACTCCTGCTCAGTGTTTGGAACAAACTGTTCCAAACGCTGGAGCCGGTGTAGGGAGCTTGTGATGTCATAGCCCCACCCCTCATGACATCACGCTCCACCCCCTCAATCCAAGTCTATGGGAGGGGGTGTGACAGCCGTCTTGCCCCCTCCCATAGACTTGCATTGAGGGGGCGGGTCAAATGCTGAGCAGCGGAGGACCCAGCCAATTTTCACTGTAGGACCCGGCCACTTTATGAACATCTGATCACTTTCAATTTAACCATTAATAACTCTGGGATGCTTGTACCTTTCATTCTGATTCCGAGACAGTTTTTTCGTGACATATTCTACTTTATGTTAGTGGCAAAATTTTGTCGATGCTTGCATCGTTTCTTGGTGAAAAATTCAAAAATTTGTTTTTAACTTTGAAGCTGGACAGTCAGTGGCTGTCCAGAAATGCTGGGAGTTGTTGTTTTGCAACAGCTGGAGGCTCCATTTTGGAAACACTGATGTACAATAAGTTTTTCATTTTTATTGGGGGGGGGGGGGCAGTGTAAGGGGGTGTATATGTAGTGTTTTCCCTTTATTATGTGTTAGTGTATTATAGTGTTTTTAGGGTATGTTCGCACTGGCAAAGGTTTACATTGAGCTTCCCGGGGACCGAAATTCCCATGGGCGTACGGGTACGCCCTGGGTCCTTAAGACCCAGGTACAGAAGGTGTATCCATACACCCTGGGTCCTGTACAGGTTAAGTATCTAAGTGTCCTCCTTACCCCTTGATAGTCTTCCTTTTATTCCACTAACTTCCCTCCTTTGTTCAGTGCCCTTAGGACGTTAATTATTTCGTTAATTAGGACGTTATATTTCATTTTTTGTCCGTATTGCAGCTGTTAAAATGATGGTCCTTCCCATGCTACTTTACATTTTTGAGACTTTATCGGTCTGGGTCCCGCTTGCTGCTCTCCGCTCGCTGTACTCAACCATTTTTAATATTATTTGGGATGTCAAGCGGGACCGTTTGCTTATGTCCTAGTTGTTTGCCAAGTTTTTGTTACAGTGGGTCGTAAAAAAAAAAAAATGTAATTCTGTTGTAACCCCTGATTTTTTATTTTTACAAGGGGTTAATGCAGAAAAAGCTCCATAAAATTTGCTACCTAATTTCTCTTGATTCTGGAAATACCCATATCTGGATGTAAGTCGCCTTTACACAGCCCCCATGGTGCCAGAACAGTGGAAACTCCCCACAAGTCACCCCAGTTTGGAAACTGCACCCCTGCAGTGAGCATTTACACTCCACTTGCATTTGACAGATTTTTGGAAGATTGCTTTGCGTCCACATATGGGGTATATCTGTACTTGGAAAAAATAGTGTTACAAATTTTGGGGGACTTTTTTCATTTTGCCTTTTATGAAAAAGAAAAGTTGGGGGCTGCACTAGTTGGGGGCAACACCAGCATGTTAGTGTAAACATTTTTTTTTTTTTTTACACTAACATGCTGGTGTTGCCCCATACTTTTAATTTTCATAAGCAGTAAAAGAAGAAAAAGACTCCCAAAATTTGTAACACAATTTCTCTCAAGTACTGATATACCCCATATGTGGACGCAAAGCGTTCTGCGGGCACACAACAGGGCTCAGGAGTGAGAGAGCACCATGTTCATTTGAGGCCTAAATTAGTGATTTCCACATGGATCCTTGCAGAGGTTCTAAAATAAACGCAATAGAATAAACAACCACATGTGACCCCATTTTGGAAACCACACCCCTCAAGAAATGTAACAAGGGGTGCAGTGAGCATTTACACCACACTGGTGTTCAACAGATTTTTTGGAACAGTAGGCTGTGCATATGTAAATTACATTTTTGATACTACAGACCACTGTTCCAAAAATCTTTCAGACATCTGTGGGGTGTAAATGCTCACTTCACTCCTTGTAACATTCCATGAAGGGTTTAGTTTCCAAAATGGGGTCACATATGCTTTTTTTTTATTTATTTTTTTTTTTTTGCGCTTATGTCAGAAGCCACCCCTGAGCAAATCACCAATTTAGGCCTCAAATGTACATTTGCTGTCTCCTGAGCCATGTTGTGCACCCACACAGGGACGTGCACAGACATTTTGAAGGGCAGGGGCTCAAGTAAAAAAAAGAGGGCACTTTTCATAAATTAAAAAACGTCTGCCAGACTTAATGGGCAAACGTACTGCGGCCCAGGGACACAGTGGACTCCCGCCGGGCCTCCTCGACATTCCTATGCCCATAAAAGTTGGTGTTTTTGTAAAATCGAGTCAAGAACAGTTTCTATGAAGGTATGCCATGTGTATATACACTTTGGCTGTGCTGTCAGTCTTATTTACAGAAAACATGTGACAGCTGCCCTATAATATACTGTATTATAGAGGAGATTTATACAAAACCTGTGCAGAGAAAGAGCGGTGCAGTCGCCCATAGCAACCAATCAGATCGTTTTGCAGAGGGCTTTTCCTCTGCAAAGGTTTTAATAAATCTCCCCCTATATGCCCCCACCTGAGCTCTATATGACAGAACCCATCACCAATAACCCAGCACCCATCACCAATCACCCAGCACCAATCACTCAGCACCCATCACCCATCCCCAATCACTCAGCACCCATCAACCATCACCCAGCACCCATCACCAATCACCCAGCACCCATCACCCAGCACCAATCACCCAGCACCAATCATCCAGCACCCATCACCAATCACCCAGCACCCATCACCAATCACCCATCACCCATCACCAATCACCCAGCACCCATCACCAATCACCCAGCACCAATCACCCAGCACCTATCACCAATCATCCAGCACCAATCACCCAGCACCCATCACCAATCACCCAGCACGCAGCACCAATCACCCAGCACCAATCACCCAGCACCCAGCACCAATCACCCAGCATCAATAACCCAGCACCAATCACCCAGCACCAATCACCCAGCACCCATCACCCAGCACCAATCACCCAGCACCAATCACCCAGCACCCATCACCCAGCACCCATCCCCAATCACCCAGCACCCATCTTATGCAGGAATCTTCTCACAGCCCTGGTTCTTACACTGAAGAGATGGACACCTCACTAATATATACGTACAGTCTACAATATACTAGAGTTGGCAAAAAAAGAATTATAAATATACAAAGACATCCATGCATAGCACAGCATACAGGATGGAGGCAGGAAACTCCGCCTCCATTGCGCACAAGACTGACTTCGCATACTAGCAATGTGGGGCAATACCTAGAAAATGGAAAGACCAATTTTTGTATACTGCACTGTAACCTAGTGCATTGGGTTTAGTGCGAATAAACAGCCTGTCAGTTTCCCTTTAATTATATACCTTACCCCCCTTAATGATCTATATACTGTGCCACCATTCATCTATTGATTCCCTATATACTGTGCCACCATTAATGAACTATATACTGTGCCACCATTAATGAACTATATACTGTGCCACCATTAATGAACTATATACTGTGCCACCATTCATCTATTGAATCCCTATATACTGTGCCACCATTAATGAACTATATACTGTGTCAGCATTAATGAACTATATATTGTGCCACCATTAATGAATTATATACTGTGCCACCATTCATCTATTAATTCCCTACATACTGTGCCACCATTAATGAACTATATACTGTGCCACCATTAATGAATTATATACTGTGCCACCATTCATCTATTAATTCCCTATATACTGTGCCACCATTAATTAACTATATACTGTGCCACGATTAATGAATTATATACTGTGCCACCATTCATCTATTAATTCCCTATATACTGTGCCACCATTAATGAACTATATACTGTGCCACCATTAATGAACTATATACTGTGCCAGCATTAATGAACTATATACTGTGCCACCATTAATTAACTATATACTGTGCCACCATTAATGAACTATATACTGTGCCACCATTAATGAACTATATACTGTGCCAGCATTAATGAACTATATACTGTGCCACCATTAATGAACTATATACTGTGCCACCATTAATGAACTATATACTGTGCCACCATTAATGAACTATATACTGTGCCACCATTAATGAACTATATACTGTGCCACCATTAATGAACTATATACTGTGCCACTATTATTTAACTATACTGTGCCACCACTAAGGGTGCGTTCACACGTGCATATTTTCTGCTGCAGATCTGCTGCAGATTTGCTTTAGCAGAATTCTCTACCCATTGTCAATGGGAAGCAAAATCTGCAGCAGATCTGCAGCAAAAATAGGCACGTTTGAACGCACCCTAAGGATCTATACACAGTGCCAGCATACACAAAAAATATAATGTTCCAATATAATGAAATATATACTGTGCTTCCATAAATTCCCTATATACTGTGCTTACATTCCTCCAATAATTCCTTAATAATGTGCTTCATACAATAAATACAAGCACATAACATAAAGGCACATACATTACATAGGTCATATACACACATACAGTACATAGGTAATATACACACATACAGTACATAGGTAATATACACACATACAGTACATAGGTAATATACACACATACAAAGAGACACTGACACATACATACAGGTACAAATATACATTAAGAAACATAAATACACAGACACACATATAACATGGAATATATACTAAAAGATACAGCCGATAAGCACATCATACATACAGGTACACACATACAATCACTCACAGATATATACACACATACATACATACACACACACACACACATACATACACACATACAGATTCACTTGCTTATATACATACACACATACATAGATTCACTTGCTCATATATATACACACACACACATATACATACATACACACATACATAGATTCACTTGCTCATATATATATACACACACACATACATAGATAGATTCACTTGCTCACATATACACACACATATACATACCAGTGGCGTTGCGACCCGGGTGCGGGGGGTGCGGCCCTAACCTAATGGGGTGACACCAAGACGCTCCGCAGCACCCCCCTCCCCAGCTACACTGACACCCCCCTACTGTGCCCGACCGGCCTCCCATCCGTCAGCACCCCCCCCCCGCCTTCACCTGCGCTGTGTGTGTGCAGTGCGCCCGTCCATCAGCAACCCCCCCCTCTTTCAGTGCGCCCGTCCGTCATCACACCACCCCCCTCACCTTCACCAGCACTGTGCCCAGCCTCCGCTCCCATGTCTGCGCCGGCCTGACGTCACACCGTATGGCCGCGCAGGGGGACGTCAGTTACGTCACTCGCAGGGCGCCCAGTGAGAAGGATCGATGCGCTGGATGGGTGAGTGTGTGTGTCTGTCTCTCTGTCTGTCTGTCTCTATCTATGTTTGTGTGTGTGACTCTGTGTGTGTGTCTGTCTGTGAGTGTGTGTGTCTCTGACTGTGTGTGTGTTTGTGTGTGTGTCTCTCTGTGTTGTATGTGGTTTCTTTTTTGTGTGTGCGTGTGTGTGTGGGGGGGGGGGGGGTTGAACCAGTGATCTAATGTGGGGAGACTTTGACCCATTGTGGGGAACCTGCAAGGGAACCTGCGGCCTAATGTGGGGAAACTACTACCTAATGTGGGGAGTCTATTCTACCTAATGTGGGGAGTCTATTCTACCTAATGTGGGGAATCCGTGCTACCGAATGTGGGGAATCTATGCTACCTAATGTGGGGAAACTGCTACCTAATGTGGGGAATCTGTGCTACCTAATGTGTGGAAATTGCTACCTAATGTGGGGTAACTGGTACCTACCTAATGTGGGGGAACTGGTACCAAATGTAGGTAATCTATGCTGCCTAATGTGGGGAAAAGATGCTACCTAATGTGGGGAAACTGCTACCTACCTAATGTGGGGGAACTGCTGCCTACCTAATGCTCCCCCCCTGGCAGTAGCACCCTCATCATCCACCAGCAACACCCCCCCCCCCAGCAGCACCTCCATCAGCAGATCCTGTCAGGAGGATGATCCTGCCGATGGATGATGGGGGTAATACTGCCAGGGGGGATGGCCAGTAGCACCCTCATCATCCTCCAGCAACACCCCCCCCCCAGTAGTAGCACCCCCATCATCCACTAGCAACACCACCAATACCTCCCTCCCGTGGTAATAGCATCAGCTAACGGATGTTGAGGGGTGTTACTGCGGTTGTGGTATTATATTCAGAGGGTGCACTGTATGGCAACGTTATATTCAGAGGGCGCAGTTTGTGGTAGTATTATATTCAGAGGGCGCAGTTTGTGGTAGTATTATTAGAGATGAGCGAACGTACAGTAAATTCGATTCGTCACAAACTTCTCGGCTCGGCAGTTGATGACTTATCCTGCGTAAATTAGTTCAGCCTTCAGGTGCTCCGGTGGGCTGGAAAAGGTGGATACAGTCCTAGGAAAGAGTCTCCTAGGACTGTATCCACCTTTTCCAGCCCACCGAAGCACCTGAAAGCTGAACTAATTTATGCAGGAACTGCATCAACTGCCGAGCCGAGAAGTTTGTGACGAGTTGAATTTACTGTAGTTCGCTCATCTCTAAGTATTATATTCAGAGGGCGCAGGGGGTGGTAGTATTATATTCAGAGTGTACAGTATGTGTTGGTATTATATTCAGAGGGTACAGTATGTGGTAGTATTATATTCAGTGGGTACAGTGTGTGGCTGTATTATATTCAGGGGTACAGTATGTGGCAGATTTATGTTCAGAGTGTACAGTGTCTGTTGGCATTATATTCAGAATGTACAGTGTGTGGTAGTATTATATTCAGTGGGTATGGTGTATGGAAGGTTTATAATCAAAGAGTATAGTGTATAGTAGTATTATATTTAGAGGATACAGTGTCTGGCAGGTTTATAATAATAATTGTTTTCATATAGAGGATGAAAATGCGCTGACATAGTGAGGAGACGTCTGGGCGTCACATTCTACAGACAGAAGTTTTAGCTGGACCAGGCGGTATGTACCATCTGAATCAGATAAGGGAAGACTATAGAGAAGACGTCACCTGTAGTCACTGATATCATTGTTCATTCTCCTCTCTATGTCCTATAAGACCTGTAGTCCCTTGTCAGTTCTACAGTTAGGTCAGTGAAACTACAACTCCCAGCATAACCTCACCACTGCTCAAAGGGGTACTCTACTGGAAAACTTTTTTTTTAATCAACTGGTGCTACAAAGTTAAACAGATTTGTAAATTACTTCTATTAAAAAATCTTAATCCTTCCAGTACTTATTAGCTGCTGTATAAGCGATTCACAGGAAGTTATTTTCTTTTTTAATTTATTTTCTGTCTGACCACAGTGCTCTGTGCTGACACCTCTGTCCATGTCAAGAACTGTCCATAGTAGGAGCAAATCCCCATAGCAAACCTCTGGACAGTTCCTGACATGGACAGAGGTGTCAGCAAATAGCACTGTGGTCAGACTGGAAATAACTATACAACTTCCTGTGGAGCATACACCAGCTTATAAGTACTGTAAGTATTAAGATTTTAAATAGAAGTAATTTAAAAATCTGTTTAACTTTCTGGCACCAGTTGATATAAAAGTAAATGTTTTCCAGTGGAGTACCCCTTTAAGTAATTCTGGGAGCAGTATATTTAAATGATGAAAACTTCTTTAACCCTTTCCCATTCTGTGGCAACTGGTATATCTGATTATTATACTGGAATTTCTCACAATGCGCTACAACAGTGGTGTCTGTCACAACAGGCTAAAAAGTTACTGGGGGGAGGAGGGAGGTATGGGAGTGACACCATTTTCTACCGCACCGGGTGACACCAACCCTAGCAACGCCACTGTATACATACATACATATACATAGATTCACTTGCTCATATATATATACACATATACATAGATTCACTTGCTCACATATATATATATATATATATATATATATATATATATATGTATATATATATATATACACACACACACACACACACATACGCACACATACATAGATACACATATACATAGATTCACTTGCTCATATATATATACACATATACATAGATTCACTTGCTCACACACATATATATATATATATATATATATATATATATGTACACATACACACACACACACATACACACACATACATACATACACATATACATAGATTCACTTGCTCACATATATAGGCACATACATAGAGATAGACACACACACAAACACACATATATATGCACCTCACACTGACATACAGTCACTCACATATATACACAGTCACTTACACTAAGGCCCCAGCCATCCCTCTCTGCACAGGCGCATACATAGAGAAACACACAAACACATACACACAAATATATATACATACACACACACACTGACATACAATCACTCACATATACACACACACACTTAGACACAATCACTCACATATATTTACAGTCACTTACAGTAAGGGCTGCATAGACTGAATTTTGTGTCTGGACATGCAGTGGGCGGGGCTTCTCTCTGCCTCCGCTGCTCCTGTCTCCTCTGTGTGGAGAGAAGCAGAGAAATGGCAGATAATGACAGGGAGAGTGGCGCCCCTTGCTGCAGGGAGGGCACAGCACCCTCCATTAAACCACATACAAATCTCCCCAGCAATGGATCCTTTTTACTTCACCTGTCACCCTGCAGCTCTTTTTGTGAGGGCACTAGAGGGGCAGGTGAGGAAAAGGGCAGGGGCTCCAGCCCCCCTTTCACTCCTATGTGTGCACGTCCCTGCACCCACACATTGCTTTGTGTCCACATATGGAGTCAGGGGTGGGCTGACAACACTTGGGGCCCCCAGACCAAAAAAAGGAAGGGCCCACTGCCTCCTCAGTCTTCTACCACGTCCCTTTTCCACCCAAATCTCCCACATAATAAACTAAAATGTGTTTATGTAAGAAACACTTTAACGTAGGCAAATTTCCATGACCAATAATACTGGTATACAAGGAGTAAATATATACCACTGATCTGCAGCGTCCTCTTTCCTTTTCTTCTCTGTCTGGATCAGACCACCATGTCAATCTCTTACCATCTGCAGGGCAAACATGTCAGACTCTACATTTTTTCAGTGTCCACCCATCTATAGGCCCACAAACTGTAATAATCCCCTTCAGGTAGATAGGTAGCCACGTAAATAAGTAACTAGGTAGGCGGATCAGGAATCCAGATATGTAGGTAGGTGACTAGCCAGGTAGGTAGGTAGGGGGCTAGCAAGGTAGTTAGGCAGCCATGTATGAAGGCCAGACATGTACATAGTTAGGTAGCCAGGTATGTAGGTAGTTAGATAGCCCGGTATGTAGGTAAGTATTTAGGCATACATATAAAGTTAGGTAGCCCCCCCCCTTCCCTGTTGGTATAGACAGCAGAATTACCCCCCCCCCCCCCTCTTCCTTGTAGGTATAGGCAGCAGAGTTAACCCCCCTTCCCTGTAGGCATAGGCGGTAGAGTTAACCCCCCTTCCCCATAGGTTTAGGCAGCAGAGTTAACCCTCCTCCCTGTAGGTATAGGAACAGAGTAGACCCCTCCCCCTTTCTCCATAGGTATAGGCAGCAGTTAACCCCCCCTTTCCTCATAGGTGAATAGTGATTTTTCTGTACGTACACACAGTCAGGTTTACAACAAGTTTTCCGCTACAAGTTTGATCCTCGGCAAATTTCTCACAACTCAAACTCGGAACGGGGAACTTACGGCACCGATCTCTTTTTTTTCCAGGCCATTGGGTCACCAGAGATCCGAATGGCCTGGAAATGTCATATGGAAGGTCACAGTTTAGAGACCACTGCACAGTGGTCACCAAACTGTGGCCCTCCAGATATTGCAAAACTACAACTTTCAGCATCCCCAGACAGCCAACCCCATGTTTCCTGCTGTGAGTTTGAAGAGGAGCAGGCTCTCTGTGCCAAATTTTTGGCAGCAAATTTCCGCTGATGAAAATCCACCTCAACCCCTATTTTATAATGCAGATCTGTCACAAATATGCAACAAAATGAGCATAATGAGCGGTTGTTCTGACTCGGATTTACCTAAGGTTCATTATTTTTCTCTAGGATACAGCATGGCGGCAGCAGCTACATCATAAGTATTTAAAATATTTTTAATGCTGCCGCCAAGGTTCCTGGTTGAAAATATAGCCCAGTGTGTCAGAAATGTGACAGACCCTATTTAACTCTTCCCATTTCATTTATTTTCTTTTTTTTTCTCCTTCCCTGCCTTCTAAGATAACTTTTTATTTTTCCACCAACAGAGTCGTATAATAGGGATTTTTTTTATTTATAGCACAACATTCTTTAATATTTTGTCTTGTAAAATGTTAGATATCACAATGGAAGCCTAACAGATCCCATTAAAAATAACACTATAAAATCATACAGTGGCCTTACCAGCTTTCTTTCTTAACCTTCCCTTATGACATCACACATGTGACATCAGTCTTTGGTTGATACCTTTACCAGCCACTAGTACAGTTCAGGCCTTAGGTATCAGAGGGAGCGCACACAAAGAGCAGATGAGGAAGAGGACAAGATGACACAGGAGAGGTACATCAATCCTAAATATTGATCAGAATACATCTAGAGTTCTAGACTTGCAAATAATGACTAGATCTTTTAAATATAATGTGTCACAATAATAGTGTTAATTGTATTAAATCTAGTTATTTAACTATACACTTTGCTGATGATCACAAATGACCAAGTATATACTGTTTATATTCAATTCTATTATACAAAGAGTTGGGGGGGGTGTATGTCCTGTATGGGTATATTAAGTCTATGGGGGAGAATCATCAAAACCTGTGTAGAGGAAGAGTGGAGCATCAGATCAGATCGCTTCTTTCAGTTTTTAGAGGCCTTTTTAAAATGAAAGAATCAATCTTATTGGTTTCTACGGGCAACTGGTCAACATTTCCTCTGCGCTGGTGTTGATAAATCTCCCCCTATATGTATAGTTTTCTATACTAAGAAAGTCAAAAGCACCTAAATGTCTAAAACACACCTACATGTATGTGACCTACTAATGGGGGTGACAGGGAAGTAATGTAAGAGATGTCTGACCTTTAACATGACCTCCTGTTATAACCTAAAACAAGAAATTAGGCTGAAATAACGTATATTTCACTATTATAATGCTGGATTTCTTGTATGACTATTAGTACTGAATCATAAAAAGAAATGCATACATTGAATTTTCTTTAACATGATTGTCCCACAGAGCAAATTTGGTAAAATCAGATGTGTGCCCCATACATATATGTAAAGGGGTACAAAAATAATTTATATCCCTGTAGAGTTCTTCTCCCTCATGGATCTGATCCCCTAGTATCCTCTCTGAGCTGGAACCCTACCGTTGCCAGGCAACTTTCCCCCAATCCCCCTTGCTTATAAGCACAGTGGAAACAAACTGCCATTACCTTCAGGACACTGCAGTTGAACTGAGCATGTGTTAGGGAGCATTCACACCACGTTTTAGCTATACAGGGACCTGATTTGGCTGGGGGCAGTGAAAACCAGGTGCTCCCTTATACCAGCCGGACCTGGCCCCCTTCTCATTCATTTGAATGATCTGACCAGAGTCAAACTGCGGTTTTCAGTTGGTTCAGAAAAACGGATATGGGGCAAAAATGAGCCGACCGGAGACATTGTTTGACTCCGGTTGGCTCATTTAAATGAATGAGAAGGGGGCCGGGACCGGCTGGGATATGGGAGCGCCCGGTTTTCACTCCCCCCAGCTGGATCCGGTCCCCATATAGCTAAAACGTGGTGTGAACCCACCCTTACCCCGACTTAGTGGGTCGTAACCAACAGTTATCAATACAATGCAGGTACATGGAGAATTAGTAATCTTATATCTCTCAAACAATATTGTAATCCTGGTACATTGAAATATGTTAAATGTCACATAATGCATTAGTATAGAACTTTTGTTTGTTGGTATTTTTTTTTTTTAAATGAGACAACTTCTTTAACCCCTTAAGGACCCAGCCATTTTACACCTTAGGACCAGGCCATATTTTGCACATCTGACCACTGTCACTTTAAACATTAATAACTCTGGAATGCTTTTAGTTATCATTCTGATTCCGAGATTGTTTATTCGTGACATATTCTACTTTAACATAGTGGTAACATTTTGTGGTAACTTGCAACCTTTCTTGGGGAAAAATCCCAAAATTTGATGAAAAATTTGAAAATTTAGCATTTTTCTAACTTTGAAGCTCTCTGCTTGTAAGGAAAATGGATATTCCAAATATTTTTTTTATATTCACATATGCAATATGTCCACTTTATGTTTGCATCATAAAATTTACGTGTTTTCACTTTTGGAAGACACCAGAGGGCTTCAAAGTTCCAAACTCACTATTTTTCAGGGACCAGTTCAGGTTTGAAGTGGATTTGAAGGGTCTTCATCTTAGAAATACCCCACAAATGACCCCATTATAAAAACTGCACCCCCCAAAAGTATTCAAAATGACATTCAGTCAGCGTGTTTCACAGGAATTGCAGCAAAGGGAAGGAGAAAATTCACAATCTTCATTTTTTACACTCGCATGTTCTTGTAGACCCAATTTTTGAATTTTTACAAGGGGTAAAAGGAGAAAATGTATACTTATATTTGTAGCCCAATTTCTCTCGAGTAAGCACATACCTCATATGTCTATGTAAAGTGTTCGGCGAGCGCAGTAGAGGGCTCAGAAGCGAAGAAGGGGGTTTTGGAGAGTACGTTTTTCTGAAATGGTTTTTGGGGGGCATGTTGCATTTAGGAAGCCCCTATGGTGCCAGAACAGCAAAAAAAAAAAAAAACACATACCATACCATTTTGGAAACTAGACCCCTTGAGGAGCGTAACAAGGAATTAAGTGAGCCTTAATACCCCACAGGTGTTTCACCACTTTTGCATATGTAAAAAAATAAATAAAAAATTCACTAAAATGTGTGTTTCCCCCCAAATTTCACATTTTTGCAAGGGTTAATAGCAGAAAATACCCCCCAAAATTTGTAACCCCATCTCTTCTGAGTATGGAGGTACCCCATAAGTTGACCTGAAGTGCACTACGGGTGAGAAGAGAAGGAGTCATATTTGGCTTTTTGAGAGCAAATTTAGCTCGGGGGGCATGTCGCATTTAGGAAGCCCCTATGGTGCCAGGACAGCAAAAGAAAAAACACATGGCATACCATTTTGGAAACTAGACCCCTTGAGGAATGTAACAAGGAATCAAGTGAGCCTTAATACCCCACAGGGGTTTCACGACTTTTGCATACGTAAAAAAAAAAAATTCACTAAAGTGTGTGTTTCCCCCCCAAAATTTCAAATTTTTGCAAGGGTTAACAGGGGAAGCCCCTATGGTGCAAGGACAGCAAAATAACCCCCACATAGCATACCATTTTGGAAACTAGACCCCTTGAGGAACATAACAAGTGGTACAGTGAGCATTTACCCCCCCCCCCCCCACTGGTGTCTGTCAGATCTTTGGAACAATGGGCTGTACAAAATGTTTTATTTGCACAGCCCACTGTTCCAAAGATCTGTCAGACACCAGTGGGGTGTAAATTCTCACTGCACCCCTCATTACATTCTGTGAGGGGTGTAGTTTCCGAAATGGGGTCACATGTGGGGTTTTATTGTTTTTGCGTTTGTCAAAACCGCTGTAACAATCAGCCACCTCTGTGCAAATCACATCAAATGTACATGGTGCACTCTCCCTTCTGGGCCTTGTTGTGCGCCCCCAGAGCACTTTGCGCCCACATATGGGGTATCTCCGTAGTCGGGAGAAATTGCTTTACAAATTTTGGGGGGCTTTTTTCCCTTTTACCTCTTGTCAAAATGAAAAGTATAGGGCAACATCAGCATGTTAGTGTAAAAAATTTATTTTTTTACACTAACATGCTGGTGTAGACCCCAGCTTCACCTTTTCATAAGGGGTGAAAGGAGAAAAAGCCCCCCAAAATTTGTTAGGCAATTTCTCCCGAGTACGGTGATACCCCATATGTGGCCCTAAACTGTTGCCTTGAAATACGACAGGGCTCCGAAGTGAGAGAGCGCCATGTGCATTTGAGGCCTGAATTAGGGATTCGCATAGGGGTGGACATAGGGGTATTCTACGCCAGTGATTCCCAAACAGGGTGCCTCCAGCTGTTGAAAAACTCCCAGCATGCTTGGACAGTCAACGGCTGTCTGGCAATACTGGGAGTTGTTGTTTTGCAACAGCTGGAGGCTCCATTTTGGAAACAGTGACGCACCAGACGTTTTTCATTTTTATTGGGGAGGGGAGGGGGGCTGTGTAGGGGTATGTGTATATGTAGTGTTTTTTTCTTTTTCTTTTATTTTGTGATAGTTTAGTGTAGTGTAGTGTTTTTAGGGTACAGTCACATGGGCGAGGGATTACAGCGAGTTTCCCGCTGCGAGTTTGAGCTGCCGCGCAAAATTTGCTGCATCGCAAACTTGCAGCCTGATACTCACTGTAAGCCCCCTGCCCATGTGAATGTACCCTGTACATTCACAGGGGGGCCTCCAGCTGTTGCAAAACTACAACTCCCAGCATGCACTGTCTATCAGTGCATGCTGATAGGTATAGTTTTGCAACAGCTGGAGGCACACGGGTTGGGAAACACTGAGTTAGGAAACAGACAATGTTTCCCAACCAGTGTGCCTCCAGTTGTTGCAAAACCACTACTCCCAAACATTCTCAGGCATGCTGGAAGTAGATGTTCTGCAACATCTTGAGAGCCAGATGTTGCCGAACTACAACTCCCAGAATGCTTGGAGTTGTAGTTTTGCAACATCTGGAGGACTACAGTTTGCAGACCACTAATACAGTGGTTCCCAATCTGTGCCCTTCCAGATGTTGCAAAACTACAACTCCCAGTATGCCAAAACTGTCCAGGCATGCTGGGAGTTGTAGTTCTGCAACATCTGAAGGGCCAGATGTTACAGAACTACAACTCCCAGCATGCCTGGACAGTAATGGCATGCTGAGGATGTGTAGTTTTGCAACATCTGGAAGGGCACAGTGGTCTCCAAACTGTGGACCTCCAGATGTTGCAAAACTGCAACTCCCAGCATGCCCAGGGCATTTGCCCTGGATGCCTGCTGAAGCATTTCAGCAGGCATCCGCTTCTGATCTCAGCCCGGCGCGCGGCAGGGCCCGGAAAACGCCAGGACGTACGGGGACGTCCTGGGTCCTTAAAGCCCAGGGTGCTGGGACGTCCCCGTACGTCCTGGGTCCTTAAGGGGCTAAAGGTGTACTCCGCCCATAGACATCTTATCCCCTATCCAAAACATTGTGGATGAGATGTCTGATCCTGGAGTGGGTCTGGCCACTGGGACCCCCCACGATATCTGGGCCGACTCTGCGGAATCTGTGGCAATCCATATCGCCAAACCACACCCCCTCTATTCATGTCTATGGGAGGGGGCGTGACGGCACAGAGATCGCGGGGGTTCCCAGTGGCAAGACACCTGCCATCAGACATCTTATTCCCTATCCTTTCTATAGCGGATAAGATGTTCAGGGGCAGAGTACCACTTTAAAGGGAATTTATCAACTCTATTTGCTCCAAGAACTTCAGACCCTATTGTACCTTTTTTTTTTTTTTAGCTGATAATAGTTGCCTAATTTGTAAAATCAGTGTTCAATTTTTCAGCCAAGTTCCAAAGAGGTGGGGTTAATCTGCTGAAGTGCCGAAGCTTGGCACACCTCCTCGCTTGCTCCCACCTCCCAGGCCCTCCTTGATTGATGTTCTGAGCCCGGTTTTTCAATCAAGAAGGAGCTGGAGGGGAGAGCAAGTAAGTGGATGTGCCGGGATGAGACACTTGAGCAGCTTAGATCAGCCTCCTTCCACCCTACATTTGTGTATTACACCTGAATATTAGACAATACTGGAGTAAACTATGTGGAATGTTGATTTAGGGATCTATCCAATTGCTAGCAGGCCATGGACACAAGATTACATATAAGATAAGGTTATATGCCGACCAGGTATTATATTGTAGTTCCCAGCGAATTGAATCTAACTTTGAAGGGGAAGTGCCTTTAGGCACTTCCCCCTTCAAAGTTAGCGGGTCATGTAGAAATTTTTCTGTACCATGTCTATGACAATCATGGGTGCTTTTTGCCTTCCTTAGGTTGTAGGGCTATTGTTACCATTAAAATTGTCAGAACCCTAAAATAAACCCTAACAGACCCAACTAAACTAAGGAATACATGTTCATAGTTATTAAAAAGAGGAAACACACCCCTCAAGGAACATAACAAGGGGTACAGTGAGCCTTAACACCCCACAGGTGTTTGATGACTTTTTGTAAAATTTGGATGAGTAAATAAAAAAAAATAGGAGGAAATACGAGAAAATGCCCCTCAAAATTTGTAACCCCATTTCTTCTGGGTTTGGAAGTATCCCATGTATGGATGTAAAGTGCTCTGCGAGCAAACTACAATGATCAGAAGAGAAGAAGCGCCATTGGGCTTTTGGAGAGAGAATTCGTCTGGAATTCAAGTCAGGGGACATGTGCGTTTACAAAGCCCCCATGGTGCCAGAACAGTGGACCCCCCCACATGTGACTCTATTTCGGAAACAACACCCCTCACAGAATGTAACAATGGGTGCAGTGAGCATTTACACTCCACTGACGTTTGACAGACTTTTGGAACAGTGGGCTGTGCAAATGAAAACTTAAATTTTTCATTTTCATGGACCCCTGTTCCAAAAATCTGTCAGACACCAGTAGGGCATAAATGCTCACTGCACCCCTTATTACATTCCATGAGGGGTGTAGTTTCCAAAATGCGGTCACATGTTGGGGGGGGTTCCGCTGTTCTGGCACCATGGGGGCTTTGTAAACGCACATGGCCTTCAATTCCAGCCAAATTCTCTCTCCAAAAGTCCAATGGCGCTCCTTCTCTTCTGAGCCCTGTAGTGAGCCAGCAGAGCACTTTATGTCCACACATGGGGTTATTTATATATTCAGAAGAAATGGTGATACAAATTATGGGGGGCTTTTTCTCAATTACCCCTTGTGAAAATGAAAAATTTGGGATAACATTAGAAATTTGAAATATTAGCAATAAATTCATCATAAAATATACTTACTGTTAAATACTTTAACTCAATATAAAATAAAAATAAAAACAATAAAAATTAATAAAATGTAAAAAATATATATAAAAAATATGTATAGAAAAATCTAAAATCACTAACTAAAAAATAAAATACACAAAATACATAAAAAATACAAATAATAACATAAATATAACAAAAATAAAATATAGCACCAATCACTAATAATAAATAGATTAAGATTATACAAGCAAGTACTTTCTGAATAAGATAACGTTTTTTCACTTCCATCTACTGTATATATATATGTGTATATATATATATATATATATATATATATATATATAATTCCCTCTGCTTCCCTTCTCCCTTCCTTATTCCCCCCCACCCCTCCCTTGCAACTTACATGCTACTCAAGAAATCCATATCTTAGGACATCATATATCCCAGACTACCATAGCTTATTACATAACAAACAGAATAAATAGCAGTCTATACCGATTCACAGAATATAAATAAATAAAATATTTTTTTCTCCTATAAAATTGCATGAGTTACAAGATCATTTACATGAGAATATAATTACTCATGTTAATATCACACTTTTACATACTCCATGGTCTGCACTATGGATAATTTGGAACATACCCTACACAGTCTAAGTCCCATAACATGTGCAGTAGTACTCTAGAAGTGAAATACAGACAAAGTCCGAAGTCATGCGCACAGGTCCAGCAATATGTAGATATCGTGAGAAGTGAATCATCCATCATGAGGCTTGCGCATTGATTACCAATGTGCGGACATGCGTACCTACTGTGACATCACATGTAAACAAAGGTGGTGATAGGTGCAGAAAATAAACACATGCCAGACCATAACAAACTGTATGATTGGTTGCGACTTTTCGCAGGATTGGTACACAACTATAGCGGGACACAAGATTGTGATGTGCGGCCATCTGATTGGCGATAGCACGGCACAGGAAATGAACGCAATGTGAGATTATATAAAGCCTACCTTGCGTCCGGGGCACCATTAGCCTCAAAGCCCTTGACCAAGCTGGTTTATTCAGCGAAACGTCGAGGAGGCTAGCCATGTTTTAATACAGCGTGTGTTCACTGTTAGTAATGTTAATGCAGCATGCATACTCACCTACTAGTGCACAGATCATAGTGCACAATATATATTAATTGTTGAGCACTAACAGAAACTTAGTAGCTAGGAGAGGTTTTCCATTCCCATAAAAAATTCTGTGACACCGCCGATAATTTTAAACCGTGTGTTTCATAAGGGTAGCTTTTTAGTTTGTGAATTGAATAAAGTTTAAAAGTTTTAGGGGGGCTTCTAGTAAGGGTTTTCCCCAGAAGGGGTAGCCCCTTAAAGGTTGATATTGCACTATTACCCTGGAACCTTCAGGGATCCTTTTTTGTTTAATTCACTGACCATAGAAGGAAAGTAAACATTGCTGGTTAGCTCAATGGTGCTGATCGGGACCTCCGCGATAAAATCGTGGCGTCCCGAACAGCTTGCAGGACGCGAGGAGGATCCCTACCTGCCTCCTCGCTGTCCGATCGCCAAATGACTGCTCCATGCCTGAGATCCAGGCAGGAGCAGTTGAGTGGCAATAACACTGATCAATGCCATGCTAAAAGAAACAAAAAATAACACATACCCCAAACATTGCAAACACAAAACCCCCAAAAACCTGTCAATAGTCTCTGTCAACATGATCCTGGGAGGGAAAATACACTGCACTACAATAGAAATAAAAATCCCTATCATCTATATCTCAATGGGTTCCATCTTTTCTTTTGTTCTTTTTTCTAATGCGGTTTTATAATCCCTGAGACAAGTAGTTCTGGCCCTAGAGTGTTATATATATTAGCGTCTGTAGCATGTATAAGGGACATGTTATCATACCTGTGTCTTTTTATAGGTGATTGATGCCCGGTGAAAGGGTGAAAGGGACCTATACCCCCGTCAGCTGCAGGAAAGGAACAAAGAGACAGGTAATTAATATTTATATTAATTACTGATAACAATCAGGCTAGATATAACATCTAAACCTGCAAAGATGTCATAGTCTCTACCTTATACATGAAGATATATGTGTTTTTAATAAGTATATCGTCTATAGACAGCTTCTTATATAACACAACTGTTTCTCACTGTCACGATGCCGGCTGGCAGGTAGTGGATCCTCTGTGCCAGAGAGGGATTGGCGTGGACCGTGCTAGTGGACCGGTTCTAAGCCACTACTGGTTTTCACCAGAGCCCGCCGCAAAGCGGGATGGTCTTGCTGCGGCGGTAGTGACCAGGTCGTATCCACTAGCAACGGCTCACCTCTCTGGCTTGCTGAAGATAGGCGCGGTACAAGGGAGTAGGCAGAAGCAAGGTCGGACGTAGCAGAAGGTCGGGGCAGGCAGCAAGGATCGTAGTCAGGGGCAACGGCAGAAGGTCTGGAAACACAGGCAAGGAACACACAAGGAACGCTTTCACTGGCACTAAGGCAACAAGATCCGGCAAGGGAGTGCAGGGGAAGTGAGGTGATATAGGGAAGTGCACAGGTGAACACACTAATTGGAACCACTGCGCCAATCAGCGGCGCAGTGGCCCTCTAAATCGCAGAGACCCGGCGCGCGCGCGCCCTAGGGAGCGGGGCCGCGCGCGCCGGGACAGAACAGACGGAGAGCGAGTCAGGTAGGGGAGCCGGGGTGCGCATCGCGAGCGGGCGCTACCCGCATCGCGAATCGCATCCCGGCTGGCAGCGGAATCGCAGCGCCCCGGGTCAGAGGACGTGACCGGAGCGCTGCAGCGGGGAGAGTGAAGCGAGCGCTCCGGGGAGGAGCGGGGACCCGGAGCGCTCGGCGTAACAGTACCCCCCCCCTTGGGTCTCCCCCTCTTCTTAGAGCCTGAGAACCTGAGGAGCAGACTTTTGTCCAGGATGTTGTCCTCAGGTTCCCAGGATCTCTCTTCAGGACCACAACCCTCCCAGTCCACTAAAAAAAAATTTTTTCCTCTGACCTTTTTGGCAGCTAAAATTTCTTTGACCGAGAAGATGTCCGAGGAGCCGGAAACAGGAGTGGGAGGAACAGATTTGGGAGAAAAACGGTTGAGGATGAGTGGTTTGAGAAGAGAGACGTGAAAGGCATTAGGGATACGAAGAGAAGGAGGAAGAAGAAGTTTATAAGAGACAGGATTAATTTGACACAAAATTTTGAAAGGACCAAGGTAGCGTGGTCCCAACTTGTAGCTAGGGACACGGAAGCGGACATATTTAGCGGAGAGCCATACCTTGTCTCCAGGGGAAAAAACGGGAGGAGCTCTTCTTTTCTTATCCGCGAACTTCTTCATGCGTGATGAAGCCTGTAAGAGAGAATTTTGGGTCTCTCTCCATATGATGGAAAGGTCACGAGAAATTTCATCCACAGCGGGCAGACCAGAGGGCAAGGGAGTAGGGAGGGGGGGAAGAGGGTGACGGCCGTACACCACGAAAAATGGGGATTTGGAGGAAGACTCAGAGACCCTGAAGTTATACGAGAATTCGGCCCATGGGAGGAGATCTGCCCAGTCATCCTGGCGGGAGGAAACAAAATGTCGCAAATAATCACCCAAGATCTGGTTAATTCTTTCTACTTGTCCATTGGACTGGGGATGATATGCAGAAGAAAAATTTAATTTAATCTTGAGTTGTTTACAGAGAGCCCTCCAGAATTTAGACACGAATTGGACGCCTCTATCCGAGACAATCTGCGTAGGCAACCCGTGAAGACGAAAAATGTGTACAAAAAATTGTTTAGCCAACTGAGGCGCAGAAGGAAGACCAGGAAGAGGGATGAAATGTGCCATTTTGGAGAATCGATCAACGACCACCCAAATAACAGTGTTGCCACGGGAAGGGGGTAAATCAGTAATGAAATCCATACCAATCAGAGACCAAGGCTGTTCGGGGACAGGCAGAGGATGAAGAAAACCAGCGGGCTTCTGGCGAGGAGTCTTATCCCGGGCACAGATAGTGCAGGCTCGCACAAAGTCCACAACATCCGTCTCCAGAGTCGGCCACCAATAGAAGCGGGAGATGAGTTGCACAGATTTCTTGATACCCGCATGACCTGCGAGATGGGAGGAGTGACCCCATTTGAGGATTCCGAGGCGTTGGCGAGGAGAAACAAAGGTCTTTCCTGGAGGAGTCTGCCTGATGGAGGCAGGAGAAGTGGAGATCAGGCAGTCAGGTGGAATGATGTGTTGCGGAGAGAGTTCAACTTCTGAGGCATCCGAGGAACGAGAGAGAGCATCGGCCCTAATGTTCTTATCGGCAGGACGAAAGTGAATCTCAAAATTAAATCGGGCAAAGAACAGAGACCACCGGGCCTGGCGAGGATTCAGCCGTTGGGCAGACTGGAGGTAGGAGAGGTTCTTGTGGTCGGTGTAGATAATAACAGGAGAACTTGATCCCTCCAGCAGATGCCTCCATTCCTCAAGTGCTAATTTAATGGCTAGAAGCTCTCGATCCCCGATGGAGTAGTTCCTCTCCGCTGGAGAGAAGGTCCTAGAGAAAAAACCACAAGTGACAGCATGCCAGGAAGAATTTTTTTGTAGAAGAACAGCTCCAGCTCCCACTGAGGAGGCATCAACCTCCAATAGGAAGGGTTTGGAAGGGTCAGGTCTGGAGAGGACGGGAGCCGAAGAAAAGGCAGACTTGAGTCGTTTAAAGGCGTCTTCTGCTTGAGGAGGCCAGGACTTGGGATCAGCATTTTTTTTGGTTAAAGCCACGATAGGAGCCACAATGGTAGAAAAATGTGGAATAAATTGCCTGTAATAATTGGCGAACCCCAAAAAGCGTTGGATAGCACGGAGTCCGGAGGGGCGTGGCCAATCTAAGACGGCAGAGAGTTTGTCTGGATCCATCTGTAGTCCCTGGCCAGAGACCAAATATCCTAGAAAAGGAAGAGATTGGCATTCAAACAGACATTTCTCAATTTTGGCATAGAGTTGGTTGTCACGAAGTCTCTGAAGAACCATACGGACATGCTGGCGGTGTTCTTCTAGATTGGCAGAAAAAATTAGGATATCGTCCAGATATACAACAACACAGGAGTATAACAGATCACGAAAAATTTCATTGACAAAGTCTTGGAAGACGGCAGGGGCGTTGCACAGGCCAAAGGGCATGACCAGATACTCAAAGTGTCCATCTCTGGTGTTAAATGCCGTTTTCCACTCGTCCCCCTCTCTGATGCGGATGAGGTTATAGGCGCCTCTTAAGTCCAATTTAGTAAAGATGTGGGCACCTTGGAGGCGATCAAAGAGTTCAGAGATGAGGGGTAAAGGGTAGCGGTTCTTAACCGTGATTTTATTAAGACCGCGGTAGTCAATGCAAGGACGTAGGGTGCCATCTTTTTTGGACACAAAGAAAAATCCGGCTCCGGCAGGAGAGGAGGATTTACGGATAAAGCCCTTTTTTAGATTCTCCTGGACGTATTCGGACATGGCAAGAGTCTCTGGGGCAGAGAGAGGATAAATTCTGCCCCGGGGTGGAGTAGTACCCGGGAGGAGGTCGATAGGGCAATCATAAGGCCTGTGAGGAGGTAGAGTCTCAGCTTGTTTTTTGCAGAAAACATCCGCGAAGTCCATATAGGCCTTAGGGAGACCGGTTACTGGAGGAACCACAGAGTTACGGCAAGGGTTACTGGGAACCGGTTTTAGACAGTTCTTGGAACAAGAGGACCCCCAACTCTTGATCTCCCCAGTGGACCAATCCAGGGTTGGGGAATGAAGTTGAAGCCAGGGAAGTCCAAGGAGAATTTCCGAGGTGCAATTGGGGAGGACCAAAAGTTCAATCCTCTCATGATGAGATCCGATGCTCATAAGAAGGGGCTCCGTGCGGAAACGTATGGTACAGTCCAATCTTTCATTATTTACACAATTGATGTAGAGGGGTCTGGCGAGACTGGTCACCGGGATGTTGAACCTGTTGACGAGAGAGGCCAAAATAAAATTTCCTGCAGATCCAGAGTCCAAGAAGGCCACAGCAGGGAAGGAGAAGGCAGAGGCAGACATCCGCACAGGCACTGTAAGACGTGGAGAAGCAGAGTAGACATCAAGGACTGTCTCACCTTTGTGCGGAGTCAGCGTACGTCTTTCCAGGCGGGGAGGACGGATAGGACAATCCCTCAGGAAGTGTTCGGTACTAGCACAGTACAGGCAGAGGTTCTCCATACGGCGTCGTGTCCTCTCTTGAGGTGTCAGGCGAGACCGGTCGACCTGCATAGCCTCCACGGCGGAAGGCACAGGAACAGATTGCAGGGGACCAGAGGAGAGAGGAGCCGAGGAGGAGAAACGCCTCGTGCGAACAGAGTCCATATCTTGGCGGAGTTCCTGACGCCTTTCGGAAAAACGCATGTCAATGCGAGTGGCTAGGTGAATAAGTTCATGTAGATTAGCAGGAATTTCTCGTGCGGCCAGAACATCTTTAATGTTGCTGGATAGGCCTTTTTTGAAGGTCGCGCAGAGGGCCTCATTATTCCAGGACAATTCTGAAGCAAGAGTACGGAATTGTACGGCATACTCGCCAACGGAAGAATTACCCTGGACCAGGTTCAACAGGGCAGTCTCAGCAGAAGAGGCTCGGGCAGGTTCCTCAAAGACACTTCGGATTTCCGAGAAGAAGGAGTGTACAGAGGCAGTGACGGGGTCATTGCGGTCCCAGAGCGGTGTGGCCCATGACAGGGCTTTTCCGGACAGAAGGCTGACTACGAAAGCCACCTTAGACCTTTCAGTGGGAAACAGGTCCGACATCATCTCCAGATGCAGGGAACATTGGGAAAGAAAGCCACGGCAAAACTTAGAGTCCCCATCAAATTTATCCGGCAAGGATAGGCGTAGCCCAGGAGCGGCCACTCGCTGCGGAGGAGGTGCAGGAGCTGGCGGCGGAGATGACTGCTGAAGCTGTGGTAGTAACTGTTGTAGCATAACGGTCAGTTGAGACAGCTGTTGGCCTTGTTGCGCTATCTGTTGTGACTGCTGGGCGACCACCGTGGTGAGGTCAGCGACAACTGGCAGAGGAACTTCAGCGGGATCCATGGCCGGATCTACTGTCACGATGCCGGCTGGCAGGTAGTGGATCCTCTGTGCCAGAGAGGGATTGGCGTGGACCGTGCTAGTGGACCGGTTCTAAGCCACTACTGGTTTTCACCAGAGCCCGCCGCAAAGCGGGATGGTCTTGCTGCGGCGGTAGTGACCAGGTCGTATCCACTAGCAACGGCTCACCTCTCTGGCTTGCTGAAGATAGGCGCGGTACAAGGGAGTAGGCAGAAGCAAGGTCGGACGTAGCAGAAGGTCGGGGCAGGCAGCAAGGATCGTAGTCAGGGGCAACGGCAGAAGGTCTGGAAACACAGGCAAGGAACACACAAGGAACGCTTTCACTGGCACTAAGGCAACAAGATCCGGCAAGGGAGTGCAGGGGAAGTGAGGTGATATAGGGAAGTGCACAGGTGAACACACTAATTGGAACCACTGCGCCAATCAGCGGCGCAGTGGCCCTTTAAATCGCAGAGACCCGGCGCGCGCGCGCCCTAGGGAGCGGGGCCGCGCGCGCCGGGACAGAACAGACGGAGAGCGAGTCAGGTAGGGGAGCCGGGGTGCGCATCGCGAGCGGGCGCTACCCGCATCGCGAATCGCATCCCGGCTGGCAGCGGAATCGCAGCGCCCCGGGTCAGAGGACGTGACCGGAGCGCTGCAGCGGGGAGAGTGAAGCGAGCGCTCCGGGGAGGAGCGGGGACCCGGAGCGCTCGGCGTAACACTCAGGTACAGAGATTGGGAACATTTATGATTTCTAATATCTGTTTTTTATTTGTAGTAATCCCTTTTTCAATAGACTCACCGCAGATTTAAGACATAACTGTACTGTAAAGAAAAATCTATAAGTTAATGTAATAAATCACATACTATAACTGATTATTGCCATTTAAAACTATGAAAAATACATTATGTTGATTATAAAACAGAAATACAGAATGGAAACAACCGTCTGTGGCTCAAGCTCGACTGCCCCTTTCTTTGAGTGGCCCCTCAATGTTGTGGAAACGGGTGGAGGACATTGTCTCCATTAGAATGGGTCCCCCTACGATGCTTCGGCTGTTGATCTGAAGTGCATTCTGTGCTTTGGAACCTCGGGGGCAAACTGTATTTCTGTTATTAATTTTTAGTTTAGCAATTCCCACCCCAACATGGTTAACCTCTATCCTAAATTTCTGCACAAAATTGATAACAGACATTCCAAGAAATATTTTGCCAAATAAAAATATATAAAATATTGATGAAATTGATGAATAATAATAACAACAAAAATAACAGTTTTTGATTAAAAAACAAAAAAACTAAAATAATTTATAAAATATTTTGCTCCTGCCCCCTTCCCCCAAAAATAAAAAAACATATATTACCCTTAAAATTTATGAATAAAGAAACAAAAAATAACACATACCCCAAACATTACAAACACAAAACTCCCAAAAACCTAACAATAGTCTCTGTCAACATCATCCTGGGAGGGATAATACACTGCACTGCAATAGAAATAAAAATCCCTATCATCTATATCTCAATGGGTTCCATCTTTTCTTTTGTTCTTTTTTCTAATGCGGTTTTATAATCCCTGAGACAAGTAGTTCTGGCCCTTGAGTGTTAGATATATTAGCGTCTGTAGCATGTATAAGGGACATGTTATCATACCTGTGTCTTTTTATAGGTGATTGATGCCCGGTGAGAGGGTGAAAGGGACCTATACTCCCGTCAGCTGCAGGAAAGGAAGAAAGAGACAGGTAATTAATATTTATATTAATTACTGATAACAATCAGGCTAGATACAACATCTAAACCTGCAAAGATGTCATAGTCTCTACCTTATACATGAAGATATATGTGTTTTTAATAAGTATATCGTCTATAGACAGCTTCTTATATAACACAATCATGTCTCAGGTACAGAGATTAGGAACATTTATGATTTCTAATATCTGTTTTTTATTTGTAGTAATCCCTTTTTCAATAGACTGACCGCAGATTTAAGACATAACTGTACTGTAAAGAAAAATCTATAAGTTAATGTAATAAATCACATACTATAACTCATTATTGCCATTTAAAACTATGAAAAATACATTATGTTGATTATAAAACAGAAATACAGAATGGAGACAACCGTCTGTGGCTCAAGCTCGACTGCCCATTTCTTTGAGTGGCCCCTCAATGTTCTGGAAACGGATGGAGGACATTGTCTCCATTAGAATGGGTCCCCCTAAGATGCTTCGGCTGTTGATATGAAGTGCATTCTGTGCTTTGGAATCTCGGGGGCAAACTGTATTTCTGTTATTAAATTTTAGTTTAGCAATTCCCACCGCAACATGGTTAACCTCTATCCTAAATTTCTGCACAAAATTGATAAAAGACATTCCAAGAAATATTTTGCCAAATAAAAATATATAAAATATTGATGAAGTTGATGAATAATAATAACAACAAAAAAAACAATTTTTGATTAAAAAACAAATAAACAATAATAATTTATTAAATATTTTGCTCCTGCCCCCTTCCCCAAAAATAAAAAAACATATTACCCTTAAAATTTATAAAAAAAGAAACAAAAAATAACACATACCCCAAACATTGCAAACACAAAACCCCCAAAAACCTAACAATAGTGTCTGTCAACATCATCCTGGGAAGGATAATACACTGCACTACAATAGAAATAAAAATCCCTATCATCTATATCTCAATGGGTTCCATCTTTTCTTTTGTTCTTTTTTCTAATGCGGTTTTATAATCCCTGAGACAAGTAGTTCTGGCCCTAGAGTGTTAGATATATTAGCGTCTGTAGCATGTATAAGGGACATGTTATCATACCTGTGTCTTTTTATAGGTGATTGATGCCCGGTGAGAGGGTGAAAGGGACCTATACCCCCGTCAGCTGCAGGAAAGGAACAAAGAGACAGGTAATTAATATTTATATTAATTACTGATAACAATCAGGCTAGATTCAACATCTAAACCTGCAAAGATGTCATAGTCTCTACCTTATACATGAAGATATATGTGTTTTTAATAAGTATGTCATCTATAGACAGCTTCTTATATAACACAACCATGTCTCAGGTACAGAGATTAGGAACATTTATGATTTCTAATATCTGTTTTTTATTTGTAGTAATCCCTTTTTCAATAGACCGACCGCAGATTTAAGACATAAGTGTACTGTAAAGAAAAATCGATAAGTTAATGTAATAAATCACATACTATAACTGATTATTGCCATTTAAAACTATGAAAAATACATTATGTTGATTATAAAACAGAAATACAGAATGGAGACAACCGTCTGTGGTTCAAGCTCGACTGCCCATTTCTTTGAGTGGCCCCTCAATGTTCTGGAAACGGGTGGAGGACATTGTCTCCATTAGAATGGGTCCCCCTAAGATGCTTCGGCTGTTGATCTGAAGTGCATTCTGTGCTTTGGAATCTCGGGGGCAAACTGTATTTCTGTTATTAATTTTTAGTTTAGCAATTCCCACCGCAACATGGTTAACCTCTATCCTAAATTTCTGCACAAAATTGATAAAAGACATTCCAAGAAATATTTTGCCAAATAAAAATATATAAAATATTGATGAAGTTGATGAATAATAATAACAACAAAAATAACAGTTTTTGATTAAAAAACAAATAAACAATAATAATTTATCAAATATTTTGCTCCTGCCCCCTTCCCCAAAAATAAAAAAAACATATATTACCCTTAAAATTTATAAATAAAGAAACAAAAAATAACACATACCCCAAACATTGCAAACACAAAACCCCCAAAAACCTAACAATAGTGTCTGTCAACATCATCCTGGGAGGGATAATACACTGCACTACAATAGAAATAAAAATCCCTATCATCTATATCTCAATGGGTTCCATCTTTTCTTTTGTTCTTTTTTCTAATGCGGTTTTATAATCCCTGAGACAAGTAGTTCTGGCCCTAGAGTGTTATATATATTTTAGCGTCTGTAGCATGTATAAGGGACATGTTATCATACCTGTGTCTTTTTATAGGTGATTAATGCCCGGTGAGAGGGTGAAAGGGACCTATACCCCCGTCAGCTGCAGGAAAGGAACAAAGAGACAGGTATTTAATATTTATATTAATTACTGATAACAATCAGGCTAGATATAACATCTAGACCTGCAGAGATGTCATAGTCTCTACCTTATACATGAAGATATATGTGTTTTTAATAAGTATATCGTCTATAGACAGCTTCTTATATAACACAACTGTTTCTCAGGTACAGAGATTGGGAACATTTATGATTTCTAATATCTGTTTTTTATTTGTAGTAATCCCTTTTTCAATAGACTGACTGCAGATTTAAGACATAACTGTACTGTAAAGAAAAATCTATAAGTTAATGTAATAAATCACATACTATAACTGATTATTGCCATTTAAAACTATGAAAAATACATTATGTTGATTATAAAACAGAAATACAGAATGGAAACAACCGTCTGTGGCTCAAGCTCGACTGCCCCTTTCTTTGAGTGGCCCCTCAATGTTGTGGAAACGGGTGGAGGACATTGTCTCCATTAGAATGGGTCCCCCTACGATGCTTCGGCTGTTGATCTGAAGTGCATTCTGTGCTTTGGAACCTCGGGGGAAAACTGTATTTCTGTTATTAATTTTTAGTTTAGCAATTCCCACCGCAACATGGTTAACCTCTATCCTAAATTTCTGCACAAAATTGATAACAGACATTCCAAGAAATATTTTGCCAAATAAAAATATATAAAATATTGATGAAGTTGATGAATAATAATAACAGCAAAAATAACAGATTTTGATTAAAAAACAAAAAAACTAAAATAATTTATAAAATATTTTGCTCCTGCCCCCTTCCCCCAAAAATAAAAAAACATATATTACCCTTAAAATTTATGAATAAAGAAACAAAAAATAACACATACCCCAAACATTGCAAACACAAAACCCCCAAAAACCTAACAATAGTCTCTGTCAACATCATCCTGGGAGGGATAATACACTGCACTACAATAGAAATAAAAATCCCTATCATCTATATCTCAATGGGTTCCATCTTTTCTTTTGTTCTTTTTTCTAATGCGGTTTTATAATCCCTGAGACAAGTAGTTCTGGCCCTAGAGTGTTAGATATATTAGCGTCTGTAGCATGTATAAGGGACATGTTATCATACCTGTGTCTTTTTATAGGTGATTGATGCCCGGTGAGAGGGTGAAAGGGACCTATAACACCGTCAGCTGCAGGAAAGGAACAAAGAGACAGGTAATTAATATTTATATTAATTACTGATAACAATCAGGCTAGATACAACATCTAAACCTGCAAAGATGTCATAGTTTCTAACAATAAATAACACATACCCCAAACATTGCAAACACAAAACCCCCAAAAACCTAACAATAGTATTTGTCAACACAGGGGCGGACACAGACAGCAGAGGGCCCCTGTGCAAAGAATGTGCCTGCCCCCCCCCCACCACCACCAGCACTGTGCCCCCTCATGTACCTAGACCCCACCGGAGTGCCTCCACTTACCCCGCCCGTGTAGTGTCGCCACTTGCCTTGTCCACCACAGGTGGATGGAACGGCTCCTGAGGTGGGCTCCGGGTGGCCCCTGTCCCTCTCAGTGTGCTGACCAGGCCCCATGAGTACTACCCTGAGTCAGCCTGACCCTTATCTAGCTGGGAGTTAGAGGGCAGTGCTCCCTTTACACTCGCACCCCTTGACTTAGCACGACACCCCTTGGCACCCCCTGGTTCCTTGGCTCCTTAGTAATAGAAGTGACTTACAGGCAGGGCCAGACTGGGACCAAAAATAGGCCCAGGCATTTTAAAATAAACAGCCCATTTTTATAGTGGGGGTCTGACTCATGGGACCCCCACCAATCACCTTGGTTCAAGTGGCTGCCCAGATGTTGGAAAGCTGTAACTCCCATCATGTCTGAAGTGACTACAGCTGATGGAACAGTCAGGAGACTACACAATGATATCAGTGACTACAGCTCTGATGGGACAGTTAGGAAAATACACAATGATATCACTGACCTGAGTGACGTCTTTTCTGTTGTCTTTATTTTTCTTCTTCATCTGGTCCAGACACCAGGATTTCTTCCATCTTCTCTGCAGAGTCTGACACCTGGACATCATTGGTTCCTTAATTTGTCAGTAGATCCTCATCCTCTGTATGATGACAATAATCATTATAACCTTGCCAAATACTGTACCCCCTGAATATAATACTGCCAACCACTGTACCCCCTGAATAATGCCAACCACTGTACCCCTGAATATAATACTGCTAACCACTGTACCCCTGAATATAATACTGCCAAATACTGTACCCCTGAATATAATACTGCCAACCACTGTACTCCATTAATATAATACTGCCAACCACTGTACTCCATTAATATAATACTGCCAACCACTGTACTCCATGAATATAATACTGCCAAACACTGTACCAACCACTGAATCATCCCATACACCCCACGCACTCCATCCTCAGTTTCCTCATCACCCCATATACCCCACACACCACATCCTCAGTCTCCTCATCACCCCATACACCCCACGCACCCCATCCTCAGTCTCCTCATCACCCCATGCACTCCATCCTCAGTCTCCTCATCACCCCACGCACCCCATCCTCAGTCTCATCATCACCACATGCACTCCATCCTCAGTTTCCTCATCACCCCATACACCCCATGCATTCCATCCTCAGTCTCCTCATCACCCCATGCACTCCATCCTCAGTCTCCTCATCACCCCATGCACTCCATCCTCAGTCTCCTCATCACCCCATGCACTCCATCCTCAGTCTCCTCATCACCCCATACACCCCATGCACTCCATCCTCAGTCTCCTCATCACCCCATGCACTCCATCCTCAGTCTCCTCATCACCCCCATACACCCCACGCACTCCATCCTCAGTCTCCTCATCACCCCATATACCTTAAGCACCTCATCATTATTACACAGCTGACACACCCACATCAGGGCTGCCGTCAGAAATTTTGGGGCCCCTTGCACAGGTCAAGGCCCCCTTCAACCCCTCCCCGCCCCCAAGTAATTTTTAGATTGCATATACTTACCAATGCTGTGCCATAGCACAGAATTGATCAGTGTTATTGGCGCTACCTTACTACAGGCTGTTGAAGCTTTCTGCACTAAAAGATGCACAGATCAGACGAGCCAGAGGCAGATAGGTACCCTCCGCTGAGTTGATCGGGACACCACAATTTTGCTGTGGTCCTGATCAGCTCCTCTGGGCTATCTGGCAACCTATTTTCATACTTTTAGATGCTGCAATGAACTTTGATTGTGGCATCTAAAGTGGTTAATGCTGGACATCACCCTGATTGGTGAACTCTGGCATTAGCCACATGTCCCAGCTCTAACCAACCGGTTATGAAGCATAGAACTGGAGGGGGGCAGGACGTACATTTACACCCTGCAACCTTAAAGAAATACACATATACAGCCTCATATGCGTACACAGCCTCTATATACTCATACATAGCGCCAATACACACATATAGTCATGGCCGTAAATGTTGGCACCCCTGAAATTTTTCTATAAAATTCTCACAGAAAAGGATTGCAGTAACACATGTTTTGCTATACACATGTTTATTCCCTTTGTGTGTATTGGAACTAACCCCCAAAAAAGGGAGGAAAAAAGCAAATTGGACATAATGTCACACTTTAATGTCACAAATTATTGGAACCCTTTCAAAATTGTGGATAAATAAGATTGTTTCAAGCATGTGATGTTCCTTTAAACTCACCTGGGGCAAGTAACAGGTGTGGGCAATATCAAAATCACACCTGAAAGCAGATAAAAAGGAGAGAAGTTCACTTAGTCTTGGCATTGTGTGTCTGTGTGTGCCACACTAAGCATGGACAACAGAAAGAGGAGAAGAGAACTGTCTGAGGACTTGAGAACCAAAATCGTGGAAAAATATCAACAATCTCAAGGTTACAAGTCCATCTCCAGAGATCTAGATTTTCCTTTGTCCACAGTGCGCAACATTATCAAGAAGTTTACAACCCATGGCACTGTAGATAATCTCCCTGGGCATGGATGGAAGAGAAAAATGTATTAAAGGTGTAAACGCAGGATAGTCCGGATGGTGGATAAGCAGCCCCAAACAAGTTCCAAAGATATTCAAGCTGTCCTGCAGGCTCAGGGAGCATCAGAGTCAGCGCGAACTATCAGTCGACATTTAAATGAAATTAAACGCTATGGAGGGGACCCAGGAGGACCCCACTGCTGACACTGAGACATAAAAAAGCAAGACTACATTTTGCCAAAATGAACTTGATTAACCAAAATCCTTCTGGGAAAACGTCTTGTGGACAGATGAGACCAAGATAGAGCTTTTTGGTAAAGCACATCATTCTACTGTTTACCGAAAATGGAATGAGGCCTACAAAGAAAAGAGCACAGTACCTACAGTGACATATGGTGGAGGTCAATGATGTTTTGGGGTTGTTTTGCTGCCTCTGGCACTGGGGGCCTTGAATGTGTACAAGACATCATGAAATCTGAGGATTACCAACGGATTTTGGGTCGCACTGTACAGCCCAGTGTCAGAAAGCTGGGTTTGCGTCCGAGATCTTGGGTCTTCCAGCAGGACAATGACCCCAAACATACGTCAAAAAGCCCCCAGAAATTGAAGGCAACAAAGCGCTGGAGAGTTCTGAAGAGTCCAGATCTAAATATCATTGAACACCTGTGGAGAGATCCTTAAATTACTGTTGGGAAAAGGCACCTCTTCCAATAAGAGACCTGGAGCAGTTTGCAAAGGAAGAGTGGTCCAACACTCCGGCTGTGAGGTGTAAGAAGCTTATTGATGGTTATAGGAAGACACTGATTTCAGTTATTTTTTCCAAAGGGTGTGCGACCAAATATTAAGTTAAGGGTGCCAATAATTTTGTCCAGACCATTTTTGGATTTTGGTGTGACAATATGTTCAATTTGCTTTTTTTCCTCCCTTTTTTGGTTTAGTTCTAATACACACAAAGGGAATAAACATGTGTATAGCAAAACATGTGTTACTGCAATCCTTTTCTGTGAGAAATACTTAAATTTCAGGGGTGCCAACATTTACCATTATGACTGTATATGGCACTGAATACATAATCTGAGACTTTAAAACCTCACTTTTAATACTTCTTCTAAAAACCATATATCAAAAAAGAAAGTGAATAGAACTGTATTTATACATATCTGCATCTATTTCCGGCCACCATCTTAGTAGCCATATTAATACTTGCCGCCTGTTCACACCGACCATATATGCACACTTGCCTGAGTGAACTTCCAATTTTCAACATCAATGTGTTAGTCTTATATACAATCATGTGTTCCATGTCCATCGCAGGAATCCTTGTCAGTTATTTTATGTATTTGCATGTATTCAGAATTAGTAGTGTTAGTTTTGTAGTCACACTCATTATTAGTATATTATTGAGAGTTTTAGCACACTCCAAAACATCAATGCATAAATCCTCTCTCTGGCAGACTACATTCTCAGTCTCTTACTGCATGCTATCAAATGAATGGCATTTAACCCATACAGTGCATACAACATAACTGTTCTGATGGCGGCCATAACACATACACACACACTACCCCTATATACACACACACATGGCCATCATACACAGCTTCTATATGCACATACACTGCCTCTATATAAACACATGCATCATAAATATATACACTGCCTCTATATACACACACAGCCATCATACACACATACACAGCTGCTATATGCACACACTGCCCCTTTATACACACATGGCCATCATACACATACACAGCTTCTATATGCATATACACTGCCACTATATAGACACACACTGCCATCATACTCACATATCAGCCACTATACTCAAACACTGCCACTATATAGACACACACGGCCATCATACACACATATACAGCCACTATATACACATACACTGCCACTATATATACACACACTGCCATCATACACACATATACAGCCACTATACACATACACTGCCACTATATAGACACACACTGCCATCATACACACATATACAGCCACTATATACACATACACTGCCACTATATAGACACACACTGCCCCTTTATACATACATGGCCATCATACACAAACACAGCTTCTATATGCATATACACTGCCACTATATAGACACACACTGCCATCCTACACACATGGCCATAAATAAATACACTGCCTCTATATACACACACTGCCCCTGTATACACACATGGCCATCATACACATACACAGCTTCTATATACACATACACAGCTTCTATATAAACATACACAGCTTCTATATACACATATACAGCTTCTATATACACACACTGCCCAATTATACACACACATGGCCATCATACACATACACAGATTCTATATACACATAGACAGCTTCTATATACACATACACAGCTTCTATATAAACATACACAGCTTCTATATACACATAGACAGCCATCATACACACACACTTTGTCCCCATACACACACACACACACACACACACACAGCCATCATACACTGCCCCCATACAAGTAAGTACCTGTGTGCAGTGTAGTCTGCTGCTCCGCTCCTCTATTGCAGGCAGTGGGCAGGAAGAGGAGGGACACGTGATCTGACGTCACTGGCCAGCTGCTACTACAGGCCCTGCTGGTAACTGAGAGCCGCGCACAGGCATGTCTCATACCAACTGCAGCCCCTGACATTATAAAGTGACAGAGTGCTCCCCTCCGGACGGCGCTCCCTCTCGCTCCAGCCTCGCTGGCCAGTCTGGGCAACAGACAGGGCAGGGCTGGAACATAAGAAAAAAGAATATGATGTAGTCAGTCAGTGTACAGTAAGGCTCCCCCCCCCCCCCAGCCGTCAGTGAGTGACAGTCACTCACTGACTCGCAAGAAAGAGTGTTGGGGCCAGTCGGGCCTCCCTGAGGGTCCGGGACCCTTACTGGGGTACCGGTTGTACCCCCTGATGACGGCCCCTGGCCTGTCCGTCTCGCCCGGACGGTTTAAAGGTAAATTACTGCTGTCAGCGGCAGGTCCGGGACCTGTTGCTGCAGCATTTAGTATGAAGTACTGGCAGGGGGCCCTGCAGGGGCCCAGACTGTGACCTGGGCCACTAGGTGGGCCCCCTAACACGCTGGGCCCCTGTGCAGCCGAACCGGCTGAACAAGTGATATGTCCGACCCTGTGTCAACATCATCCTGGGAGGGATAATACACTGCACTACAATAGAAATAAAAATCCCTATCATCTATATATCAATGGGTTCCATCTTTTCTTTTGTTCTTTTTTCTAATGCGGTTTTATAATCCCTGAGACAAGTAGTTCTGGCCCTAGAGTGTTATATATTAGCGTCTGTAGCATGTATAAGGGACATGTTATCATACCTGTGTCTTTTTATAGGTGATTAATGCCCGGTGAGAGGGTGAAAGGGACCTATACCCCCGTCAGCTGCAGGAAAGGAACAAAGAGGCAGGTAATTAATATTTATATTGATTACTGATAACAATCAGGCTAGATATAACATCTAGACCTGCAGAGATGTCATAGTCTCTACCTTATACATGAAGATATTTGTGTTTTTAATAAGTATATCGTCTATAGACAGCTTCTTATATAACACAACTGTGTCTCAGGTACAGAGATTAGGAACATTTATGTTTTCTAATATCTGTTTTTTATTTGTAGTAATCCCTTTTTCAATAGACAGACCGCAGATTTAAGACATTACTGTACTGTAAAGAAAAATCTATAAGTTAATGTAATAAATCACATACTATAACTGATTATTGCCATTTAAAACTATGAAAAATACATTATGTTGATTATAAAACAGAAATACAGAATGGAAACAACCGTCTGTGGCTCAAGCTCGACTGCCCCTTTCTTTGAGTGGCCCCTCAATGTTGTGGAAACGGGTGGAGGACATTGTCTCCATTAGAATGGGTCCCCCTACGATGCTTCGGCTGTTGATCTGAAGTGCATTCTGTGCTTTGGAACCTCGGGGGCAAACTGTATTTCTGTTATTAATTTTTAGTTTAGCAATTCCCGACGCAACATGGTTAACCTCTATCCTAAATTTCTGCACAAAATTGATAACAGACATTCCAAGAAATATTTTGCCAAATAAAAATATATAAAATATTGATGAAATTGATGAATAATAATAATAACAACAAAAATAACAGTTTTTGATTAAAAAACAAAAAAACTAAAGTAATTTATAAAATATTTTGCTCCTGCCCCCTTCCCCCAAAAATAAAAAAACATATATTACCCTTAAAATTTATGAATAAAGAAACAAAAAATAACACATACCCCAAACATTGCAAACACAAAACCCCCAAAAACCTAACAATAGTCTCTGTCAACATCATCCTGGGAGGGATAATACACTGCACTGCAATAGAAATAAAAATCCCTATCATCTATATCTCAATGGGTTCCATCTTTTCTTTTGTTCTTTTTCCTAATGCGGTTTTATAATCCCTGAGACAAGTAGTTCTGGCCCTAGAGTGTTATATATATTAGCGTCTGTAGCATGTATAAGGGACATGTTATCATACCTGTGTCTTTTTATAGGTGATTAATGCCCGGTGAGAGGGTGAAAGGGACCTATACCCCCGTCAGCTGCAGGAAAGGAACAAAGAGACAGGTAATTAATATTTATATTAATTACTGATAACAATCAGGCTAGATACAACATCTAAATCTGCAAAGATGTCATAGTCTCTACCTTATACATGAAGATATATGTGTTTTTAATAAGTATATCGTCTATAGACAGCTTCTTATATAACACAACTGTTTCTCAGGTACAGAGATTAGGAACATTTATGTTTTCTAATATCTGTTTTTTATTTGTAGTAATCCCTTTTTCAATAGACAGACCGCAGATTTAAGACATAACTGTACTGTAAAGAAAAATCTATAAGTTAATGTAATAAATCACATACTATAACTGATTATTGCCATTTAAAACTATGAAAAATACATTATGTTGATTATAAAACAGAAATATAGAATGGAAACAACCGTCTGTGGCTCAAGCTCGACTGCCCCTTTCTTTGAGTGGCCCCTCAATGTTGTGGAAACGGGTGGAGGACATTGTCTCCATTAGAATGGGTCCCCCTACGATGCTTCGGCTGTTGATCTGAAGTGCATTCTGTGCTTTGGAACCTCGGGGGCAAACTGTATTTCTGTTATTAATTTTTAGTTTAGCAATTCCCAACGCAACATGGTTAACCTCTATCCGAAATTTCTGCACAAAATTGATAACAGACATTCCAAGAAATATTTTGCCAAATAAAAATATATAAAATATTGATGAAATTGATGAATAATAATAATAACAACAAAAATAACAGTTTTTGATTGAAAAACAAAAAAAATAAAATAATTTATAAAATATTTTGCTCCTGCCCCCCTCCCCCAAAAATAAAAAAACATATATTACCCTTAAAATTTATGAATAAAGAAACAAAAAATAACACATACCCCAAACATTGCAAACACAAAACCCCCAAAAACCTAACAATAGTCTCTGTCAACATCATCCTGGGAGGGATAATACACTGCACTGCAATAGAAATAAAAATCCCTATCATCTATATCTCAATGGGTTCCATCTTTTCTTTTGTTCTTTTTTCTAATGCGGTTTTATAATCCCTGAGACAAGTAGTTCTGGCCCTAGAGTGTTATATATATTAGCGTCTGTAGCATGTATAAGGGACATGTTATCATACCTGTGTCTTTTTATAGGTGATTGATGCCCGGTGAGAGGGTGAAAGGGACCTATACCCCCGTCAGCTGCAGGAAAGGAACAAAGAGACAGGTAATTAATATTTATATTAATTACTGATAACAATCAGGCTAGATACAACATCTAAACCTGCAAAGATGTCATAGTCTCTAACAAAAAATAACACATACCCCAAACATTGCAAACACAAAACCCCCAAAAACCTAACAATAGTATTTGTCAACACAGGGCGGACACAGACAGCAGAGGGCCCCTGTGCAAAGAATGTGCCTGCCCCCCCCCCCCCACCACCAGCACTGTGCCCCCTCATGTACCTAGACCCCACCGGAGTGCCTCCACTTACCCCGCCCGTGTAGTGTCGCCACTTGCCTTGTCCACCACAGGTGGATGGAACGGCTCCTGAGGTGGGCTCCGGGTGGCCCCTGTCCCTCTCAGTGTGTGGACCAGGCCCCATGAGTACTATCCTGAGTCAGCCTGACCCTTATCTAGCTGGGAGGCAGAGGGCAGTGCTCCCCTTTACACTCGCACCCCTTGACTTAGCACGACACCCCTTGGCACCCCCTGGTTCCTTGGCTCCTTAGTAATAGAAGTGACTTACAGGCAGGGCCAGACTGGGACCAAAAATAGGCCCAGGCATTTTAAAATAAACAGCCCATTTTTATAGTGGGGGTCTGACTCATGGGACCCCCACCAATCACCTTGGTTCAAGTGGCTGCCCAGATGTTGGAAAGCTGCAACTCCCATCATGTCTGAAGTGACTACAGCTGATGGAACAGTCAGGAGACTACACAATGATATCAGTGACTACAGCTCTGATGGGACAGTTAGGAAAATACACAATGATATCACTGACCTGAGTGACGTCTTTTCTGTTGTCTTTATTTTTCTTCTTCATCTGGTCCAGACACCAGGATTTCTTCCATCTTCTCTGCAGAGTCTGACACCTGGACATCATTGGTTCCTTAATTTGTCAGTAGATCCTCATCCTCTGTATGATGACAATAATCATTATAACCTTGCCAAATACTGTACCCCCTGAATATAATACTGCCAACCACTGTACCCCCTGAATAATGCCAACCACTGTACCCCTGAATATAATACTGCTAACCACTGTACCCCTGAATATAATACTGCCAAATACTGTACCCCTGAATATAATACTGCCAACCACTGTACTCCATTAATATAATACTGCCAACCACTGTACTCCATTAATATAATACTGCCAACCACTGTACTCCATGAATATAATACTGCCAAATACTGTACCAACCACTGAATCATCCCATACACCCCACGCACTCCATCCTCAGTCTCCTCATCACCCCATATACCCCACACACCCCATCCTCAGTCTCCTCATCACCCCATACACCCCACGCACCCCATCCTCAGTCTCCTCATCACCCCATGCACTCCATCCTCAGTCTCCTCATCACCCCACGCACCCCATCCTCAGTCTCATCATCACCACATGCACTCCATCCTCAGTCTCCTCATCACCCCATACACCCCATGCACTCCATCCTCAGTCTCCTCATCACCCCATGCACTCCATCCTCAGTCTCCTCATCACCCCATGCACTCCATCCTCAGTCTCCTCATCATCCCATACACCCCATGCACTCCATCCTCAGTCTCCTCATCACCCCATGCACTCCATCCTCAGTCTCCTCATCACCCCCATACACCCCACACACTCCATCCTCAGTCTCCTCATCACCCCATATACCTTAAGCACCTCATCATTATTACACAGCTGACACACCCACATCAGGGCTGCCGTCAGAAATGTTGGGGCCCCTTACACAGGTCAAGGCCTCCTTCAACCCCTCCCCGCCCCCAAGTAATTTTTAGATTGCATATACTTATCAATGCTGTGCCATAGCACAGAATTGATCAGTGTTATTGGCGCTACCTTACTACAGGCTGTTGAAGCTTTCTGCACTAAAAGATGCACAGATCAGACGAGCCGGAGGCAGATAGGTACCCTCCGCTGAGTTGATCGGGACACCACAATTTTGCTGTGGTCCTGATCAGCTCCTCTGGGCTATCTGGCAACCTATTTTCATACTTTTAGATGCTGCAATGAACTTTGATTGTGGCATCTAATGTGGTTAATGCTGGACATCACCCTGATTAGTGAACTCTGGCATTAGCCACATGTCCCAGCTCTAACCAACCGGTTATGAAGCACAGAGCTGGAGGGGGGCAGGACGTACATTTACACCCTGCAACCTTAAGGAAATACACATATACAGCCTCATATGCGTACACAGCCTCTATATACTCATACACAGCGCCAATACACACATATAGTCATGGCCGTAAATGTTGGCACCCCTGAAATTTTTCTATAAAATTCTCACAGAACAGGATTGCAGTAACACATGTTTTGCTATACACATGTTTATTCCCTTTGTGTGTATTGGAACTAACCCCCAAAAAAGGGAGGAAAAAAGCAAATTGGACATAATGTCATACTTTAATGTCACAAATTATTGGAACCCTTTCAAAATTGTGGATAAATAAGATTGTTTCAAGCATGTGATGTTCCTTTAAACTCACCTGGGGCAAGTAACAGGTGTGGGCAATATCAAAATCACACCTGAAAGCAGATAAAAAGGAGAGAAGTTCACTTAGTCTTTGCATTGTGTGTCTGTGTGTGCCACACTAAGCATGGACAACAGAAAGAGGAGAAGAACTGTCTGAGGACTTGAGAACCAAAATCGTGGAAAAATATCAACAATCTCAAGGTTACAAGTCCATCTCCAGAGATCTAGATTTTCCTTTGTCCACAGTGCGCAACATTATCAAGAAGTTTACAACCCATGGCACTGTAGATAATCTCCCTGGGCATGGATGGAAGAGAAAAATTTATTAAAGGTGTAAACGCAGGATAGTCCGGATGGTGGATAAGCAGCCCCAAACAAGTTCCAAAGATATTCAAGCTGTCCTGCAGGCTCAGGGAGCATCAGAGTCAGCGCGAACTATCAGTCGACATTTAAATGAAATTAAACGCTATGGAGGGGACCCAGGAGGACCCCACTGCTGACACTGAGACATAAAAAAGCAAGACTACATTTTGCCAAAATGAACTTGATTAACCAAAATCCTTCTGGGAAAACGTCTTGTGGACAGATGAGACCAAGATAGAGCTTTTTGGTAAAGCACATCATTCTACTGTTTACCGAAAACGGAATGAGGCCTACAAAGAAAAGAGCACAGTACCTACAGTGACATATGGTGGAGGTCAATGATGTTTTGGGGTTGTTTTGCTGCCTCTGGCACTGGGGGCCTTGAATGTGTACAAGACATCATGAAATCTGAGGATTACCAACAGATTTTGGGTCGCACTGTACAGCCCAGTGTCAGAAAGCTGGGTCTGCGTCCGAGATCTTGGGTCTTCCAGCAGGACAATGACCCCAAACATACGTCAAAAAGCCCCCAGAAATTGATGGCAACAAAGCGCTGGAGAGTTCTGAAGTGGCCAGCAATGAGTCCATATCTAAATATCATTGAACACCTGTGGAGAGATCCTTAAATTACTGTTGGGAAAAGGCGCCTCTTCCAATAAGAGACCTGGAGCAGTTTGCAAAGGAAGAGTGGTCCAACACTCCGGCTGTGAGGTGTAAGAAGCTTATTGATGGTTATAGGAAGACACTGATTTCAGTTATTTTTTCCAAAGGGTGTGCGACCAAATATTAAGTTAAGGGTGCCAATAATTTTGTCCAGACCATTTTTGGAGTTTGGTGTGACATTATGTCCAATTTGCTTTTTTTCCTCCCTTTTTTGGTTTAGTTCTAATACACACAAAGGGAATAAACATGTGTATAGCAAAACATGTGTTACTGCAATCCTTTTCTGTGAGAAATACTTATTTTTCTTGAAAAATTTCAGGGGTGCCAACATTTACCATTATGACTGTATATGGCACTGAATACATAATCTGAGACTTTAAAACCTCACTTTTAATACTTCTTCTAAAAACCATATATCAAAAAAGAAAGTGAATAGAACTGTATTTATACATATCTGCATCTATTTCCGGCCACCATCTTAGTAGCCATATTAATACTTGCCGCCTGTTCACACCGACCATATATGCACACTTGCCTGAGTGAACTTCCACTTTTCAACATCAATGTGTTAGTCTTATATACAATCATGTGTTCCATGTCCATCGCAGGAATCCTTGTCAGTTATTTTATGTATTTGCATGTATTCAGAATTAGTAGTGTTAGTTTTGTGGTCACACTCATTATTAGTATATTATTGAGAGTTTTAGCACACTCCAAAACATCAATGCATAAATCCTCTCCCTGGCAGACTACATTCTCAGTCTCTTACTGCATGCTATCAAATGAATGGCATTTAACCCATAGAGTGCATACAACATAACTGTTCTGATGGCGGCCATAACACATACACACACACTACCCCTATATACACACACACATGGCCATCATACACAGCTTCTATATGCACATACACTGCCTCTATATACACACATGCATCATAAATATATACACTGCCTCTATATACACACACAGCCATCATACACACATACACAGCTGCTATATGCACACACTGCCCCTTTATACACACATGGCCATCATACACATACACAGCTTCTATATGCATATACACTGCCACTATATAGACACACACTGCCATCATACACACATATCAGCCACTATACACAAACACTGCCACTATATAGACACACACGGCCATCATACACACATATACAGCCACTATATACACATACACTGCCACTATATATACACACACTGCCATCATACACACATATACAGCCACTATACACATACACTGCCACTATATAGACACACACTGCCATCATACACACATATACAGCCACTATATACACATACACTGCCACTATATAGACACACACTGCCCCTTTATACATACATGGCCATCATACACAAACACAGCTTCTATATGCATATACACTGCCACTATATAGACACACACTACACACACTGCCCCTGTATACACACATGGCCATCATACACATACACAGCTTCTATATACACATACACAGCTTCTATATAAACATACACAGCTTCTATATACACATATACAGCTTCTATATACACACACTGCCCAATTATACACACACATGGCCATCATACACATACACAGCTTCTATATACACATAGACAGCTTCTATATACACATACACAGCTTCTATATAAACATACACAGCTTCTATATACACATAGACAGCCATCATACACACACACTTTGTCCCCATATACACACACACACACACACACACATACACAGCCATCATACACTGCCCCCATACAAGTAAGTACCTGTGTGCAGTGTAGTCTGCTGCTCCGCTCCTCTATTGCAGGCAGTGGGCAGGAAGAGGAGGAACACGTGATCTGACGTCACTGGCCAGCTGCTACTACAGGCCCTGCTGGTAACTGAGAGCCGCGCACAGGCATGTCTCATACCAACTGCAGCCCCTGACATTATAAAGTGACAGAGTGCTGCCCTCCGGACGGCGCTCCCTCTCGCTCCAGCCTCGCTGGCCAGTCTGGGCAACAGACAGGGCAGGGCTGGAACATAAGAAAAAAGAATATGATGTAGTCAGTCAGTGTACAGTAAGACTCCCCCCCCCCCCCCAGCCGTCAGTGAGTGACAGTCACTTACTGACTCGCAAGAAAGAGTGTTGGGGCCAGTTGGGCCTCCCTGAGGGTCCGGGCCCCTTACTGGGGTACCGGTTGTACTCCCCTGATGACGGCCCCTGGCCTGTCCGTCTCGCCCGGCCGGTTTAAAGGTAAATTACTGCTGTCAGCGGCAGGTCCGGGACCTGTTGCTGCAGCATTTAGTATGAAGTACTGGCAGGGGGCCCTGCAGGGGCCCAGACTGTGACCTGGGCCACTAGGTGGGCCCCCTAACAGGCTGGGCCCCTGTGCAGCCGAACCGGCTGAACAAGTGATATGTCCGCCCCTGTGTCAACATCATCCTGGGAGGGATAATACACTGCACTACAATAGAAATAAAAATCCCTATCATCTATATCTCAATGGGTTCCATCTTTTCTTTTGTTCTTTTTTCTAATGCGGTTTTATAATCCCTGAGACAAGTAGTTCTGGCCCTAGAGTGTTATATATTAGCGTCTGTAGCATGTATAAGGGACATGTTATCATACCTGTGTCTTTTTATAGGTGAATAATGCCCGGTGAGAGGGTGAAAGGGACCTATACCCCCGTCAGCTGCAGGAAAGGAACAAAGAGACAGGTAATTAATATTTATATTAATTACTGATAACAATCAGGCTAGATACAATATCTAAACCTGCAAAGATGTCATAGTCTCTACCTTATACATGAAGATATATGTGTTTTTAATAAGTACATCGTCTACAGACAGCTTCTTATATAACACAACCATGTCTCAGGTACAGAGATTAGGAACATTTATGATTTCTAATATCTGTTTTTATTTGTAGTAATCCCTTTTTCAATAGACTGACCGCAGATTTAAGACATAACTGTACTGTAAAGAAAAATCTATAAGTTAATGTAATAAATCACATACTATAACTGATTATTGCCATTTAAAACTATGAAAAATACATTATGTTGATTATAAAACAGAAATACAGAATGGAGACAACCATCTGTGGCTCAAGCTCGACTGCCCATTTCTTTGAGTGGCCCCTCAATGTTCTGGAAACGGGTGGAGGACATTGTCTCCATTAGAATGGGTCCCCCTACGATGCTTCGGCTGTTGATCTGAAGTGCATTCTGTGCTTTGGAATCTCGGGGGCAAACTGTATTTCTGTTATTAATTTTTAGTTTAGCAATTCCCACCGCAACATGGTTAACCTCTATCCTAAATTTCTCCACAAAATTGATAAAAGACATTCGAAGAAATATTTTGCCAAATAAAAATATATAAAATATTGATGAAGTTGATGAATAATAATAACAACAAAAATAACAGTTTTTGTTTAAAAAACAAATAAACAATAATAATTTATAAAATATTTTGCTCCGGCCCCCTTCCCCCCCCAAAAAAAACAAACATATATTACCCTTAAAATTTATGAATAAAGAAACAAAAAATAACACATACCCCAAACATTGCAAACACAGAACCCCAAAAAACCTAACAATAGTGTCTGTCAACATCATCGTGGGAGGGATAATACACTGCACTACAATAGAAATAAAAATCTCTATCATCTATATCTCAATGGGTTCCATCTTTTCTTTTGTTCTTTTTTCTCATGCGGTTTTATAATCCCTGAGACAAGTAGTTCTGGCCCTAGAGTGTTATATATATTAGCGTCTGTAGCATGTATAAGGGACATGTTATCATACCTGTGTCTTTTTATAGGTGATTAATGCCCAGTGAGAGGGTGAAAGGGACCTATACCCCCGTCAGCTGCAGGAAAGGAACAAAGAGACAGGTAATTAATATTTATATTAATTACTGATAACAATCAGGCTAGATATAACATCTAGACCTGCAGAGATGTTATCGTCTCTACCTTATACATGAAGATATATGTGTTTTTAATAAGTATATCGTCTAAAGACAGCTTCTTATATAACACAACTGTGTCTCAGGTACAGAGATTAGGGACATTTATGTTTTCTAATATCTGTTTTTTATTTGTAGTAATCCCTTTTTCAATAGACAGACCGCAGATTTAAAACATAACTGTACTGTAAAGAAAAATCTATAAGTTAATGTAATAAATCACATACTATAACTGATTATTGCCATTTAAAACTATGAAAAATACATTATGTTGATTATAAAACAGAAATACAGAATGGAGACAACCGTCTGTGGCTCAAGCTCGACTGCCCATTTCTTTGAATGGCCCCTCAATGTTCTGGAAACGGGTGGAGGACATTGTCTCCATTAGAATGGGTCCCCCTACGATGCTTCGGCTGTTGATCTGAAGTGCATTCTGTGCTTTGGAATCTCGGGGGCAAACTGTATTTCTGTTATTAATTTTTAGTTTAGCAATTCCCATCGCAACATGGTTAACCTCTATCCTAAATTTCTCCACAAAATTGATAAAAGACATTCGAAGAAATATTTTGCCAAATAAAAATATATAAAATATTGATGAAGTTGATGAATAATAATAACAACAAAAATAACAGTTTTTGATTAAAAAACAAATAAACAATAATAATTTCTAAAATATTTTGCTCCTGCCCCCTTCCCCCCAAAAAAACAAACATATATTACCCTTAAAATTTATGAATAAAGAAACAAAAAATAACACATACCCCAAACATTGTAAACACAAAACCCCCAAAAACCTAACAATAGTGTCTGTCAACATCATTCTGTGAGGGATAATACACTGCACTGCAATAGAAATAAAAATCCCTATCATCTATATCTCAATGGGTTCCATCTTTTCTTTTGTTCTTTTTTCTAATGCGGTTTTATAATCCCTGAGACAAGTAGTTCTGGCCCTAGAGTGTTATATATATTAGCGTCTGTAGCATGTATAAGGGACATGTTATCATACCTGTGTCTTTTTATAGGTGATTGATGCCCGGTGAGAGGGTGAAAGGGACCTATACCCCCGTCAGCTGCAGGAAAGGAACAAAGAGACAGGTAATTAATATTTATATTAATTACTGATAACAATCAGGCTAGATATAACATCTAGACCTGCAGAGATGTCATAGTCTCTACCTTATACATGAAGATATATGTGTTTTTAATAAGTATATCGTCTATAGACAGCTTCTTATATAACACAACTGTGTCTCAGGTACAAAGATTGGGAACATTTATGATTTCTAATATCTGTTTTTTATTTGTAGTAATCCCTTTTTCAATAGACAGACCGCAGATTTAAGACATAACTGTACTGTAAAGAAAAATCTATAAGTTAATGTAATAAATCACATACTATAACTGATTATTGCCATTTAAAACTATGAAAAATACATTATGTTGATTATAAAACAGAAATACAGAATGGAGACAACCGTCTGTGGCTCAAGCTCGACTGCCCCTTTCTTTGAGTGGCCCCTCAATGTTGTGGAAACGGGTGGAGGACATTGTCTCCATTAGAATGGGTCCCCCTACGATGCTTCTGCTGTTGATCTGAAGTGCATTCTGTGCTTTGGAATCTCTGGGGCAAACTGTATTTCTGTTATTAATTTTTAGTTTAGCAATTCCCACCGCAACATGGTTAACCTCTATCCTAAATTTCTGCACAAAATTGATAAAAGACATTCGAAGAAATATTTTGACAAATAAAAATATATAAAATATTGATGAAGTTGATGAATAATAATAACAACAAAAATAACAGTTTTTGATTAAAAAACAAATAAACAATAATAATTTATAAAATATTTTGCTCCTGCCCCCTTCCCCCCAAAAAAACAAACATATATTACCCTTAAAATTTATGAATAAAGAAACAAAAAATAACACATACCCCAAACATTAAAACACAAAACCCCCAAAAACCTAACAATAGTCTCTGTCAACATCATCCTGGGAGGGATAATACACTGCACTGCAATAGAAATAAAAATCCCTATCATCTATATCTCAATGGGTTCCATCTTTTCTTTTGTTCTTTTTTCTAATGCGGTTTTATAATCCCTGAGACAAGTAGTTCTGGCCCTAGAGTGTTAGATATATTAGCATCTGTAGCATGTATAAGGGACATGTTATCATACCTGTGTCTTTTTATAGGTGATTGATGCCCGGTGAGAGGGTGAAAGGGACCTATACCCCCATTAGCTGCAGGAAAGGAACAAAGAGACAGGTAATTAATATTTATATTAATTACTGATAACAATCAGGCTAGATACAACATCTAAACCTGCAAAGATGTCATAGTCTCTACCTTATACATGAAGATATATGTGTTTTTAATAAGTATATCGTCTATAGACAGCTTCTTATATAACACAACCATGTTTCAGGTACAGAGATTAGGAACATTTATGATTTCTAATATCTGTTTTTTATTTGTAGTAATCCCTTTTTCAATAGACTGACCACAGATTTAAGACATAACTGTCCTGTAAAGAAAAATCTATAAGTTAATGTAATAAATCACATACTATAACTGATTATTGCCATTTAAAACTATGAAAAATACATTATGTTGATTATAAAACAGAAATACAGAATGGAGACAACCGTCTGTGGCTCAAGCTCGACTGCCCATTTCTTTGAGTGGCCCCTCAATGTTCTGGAAACGGGTGGAGGACATTGTCTCCATTAGAATGGGTCCCCCTATGATGCTTCGGCTGTTGATCTGAAGTGCATTCTGTGCTTTGGAATCTCGGGGGCAAACTGTATTTCTGTTATTAATTTTTAGTTTAGCAATTCCCACTGCAAGATGGTTAACCTCTATCCTAAATTTCTGCACAAAATTGATAAAAGACATTCCAAGAAATATTTTGCCAAATAAAAATATATAAAATATTGATGAAATTGATGAATAATAATAACAACAAAAATAACAGTTTTTGAATAAAAAACAAAAAAACTAAAATAATTTATAAAATATTTTGCTCCTGCCCCCTTCCCCCAAAAATAAAAAAACATATATTACCCTTAAAATTAATGAATAAAGAAACAAAAAATAACACATACCCCAAACATTGCAAACACAAAACCCCCAAAAACCTAACAATAGTGTCTGTCAACATCATCCTGGGAGGGATAATACACTGCACTACAATAGAAATAAAAATCCCTATCATCTATATCTCAATGGGTTCCATCTTTTCTTTTGTTCTTTTTTCTAATGTGGTTTCATAATCCCTGAGACAAGTAGTTCTGGCCCTAGAGTGTTATATATATTAGCGTCTGTAGCATGTATAAGGGACATGTCATCATACCTGTGTCTTTTTATAGGTGATTGATGCCCGGTTAGAAGGTGAAAGTGACCTATACTCCTGTCAGCTGCAGGAAAGGAACCAAGAGACAGGTAATTAATATTTATATTAATTACTGATAACAATCAGGCTAGATATAACATCTAGACCTGCAGAGATGTCATGGTCTCTACCTTATACATGAAGATATATGTGTTTTTAATAAGTATATCGTCTATAGACAGCTTCTTATATAACACAACTGTGTCTCAGGTACAGAGATTGGGAACATTTATGATTTCTAATATCTGTTTTTTATTTGTAGTAATCCCTTTTTCAATAAACAGACCGCAGATTTAATACATAACTGTACTGTAAAGAAAAATCTATAAGTTAATGTAATAAATCACATATTATAACTGATTATTGCCATTTAAAACTATGAAAAAAACATTATGTTGATTATAAAACAGAAATACAGAATGGAGACAACCATCTGTGGCTCAAGCTCGACTGCCCCTTTCTTTGAGTGGCCCCTCAATGTTCTGGAAACGGGTGGAGGACATTGTCTCCATTAGAATGGGTCCCCCTACGATGCTTCGGCTGTTGATCTGAAGTGCATTCTGTGCTTTGGAACCTCGGGGGCAAACTGTATTTCTGTTATTAATTTTTAGTTTAGCAATTCCCACCGCAACATGGTTAACCTCTATCCTAAATTTCCGCACAAAATTGATATAAGACATTCCAAGAAATATTTTGCCAAATAAAAATATATAAAATATTGATGAAATTGATAAATAATAATAACAACAAAAATAACAGTTTTTGAATAAAAAACAAATAAACAATAATAATTTATAAAATATTTTGCTCCTGCCCCCTTCCCCCAAAAATAAAAAAACATATATTACCCTTAAAATTTATGAATAAAGAAACAAAAAATAACACATACCCCATACATTGCAAACACAAAACCCCCAAAAACCTAACAATAGTGTCTGTCAACATCATCCTGGGAGGGATAATACACTGCACTACAATAGAAATAAAAATCCCTATCATCTATATCTCAATGGGTTCCATCTTTTCTTTTGTTCTTTTTTCTACTGCGGTTTTATAATCCCTGAGACAAGTAGTTCTGGCCCTAGAGTGTTATATATATTAGCGTCTGTAGCATGTATAAGGGACATGTTATCATACCTGTGTCTTTTTATAGGTGATTGATTGTATTGATTGATTGATTGAGTGTATATTGTTCAGTGTATATAAAGTTGTACAAGTGTATAGGACCTTCCTGGGTCATGTGATACTGTCATGTGATGTACCCAGAGTTCCCTGGGTACAGGACCTACAGGTTTTGCAACCAATGTGCTGTAATCCAGCCTCCTTAGAATATAAGGGGCTGTAGTCTCTAAATTCACTTAATTCCTGGCACTCAAGCAAGCGCAATCAGCATATACTACTCAATTCATCTCAGCTAGGCCAAAGCCTAAAGAACCTGCAGCCACTTCAAAACGTGAGTTATCAAGCTATATCTACAAATTCCTAGTGACTACTATTCAACTCAAGCATACAATTAGTAGCACAGTGGCCGGCAGAAATCTCAACACTACAAGTCCCAGCAAGCCTGCAAGGTATCCTGCATCCCGGTTGCCTCTAGGGAAACTGCATCATTGTAAAGACTGTTCCATGAGAAGTTTAAGTAAAAGTTCCAGTTATCTCATAATTCCTGCTGTGGACATTCCATTATTTCCTGCCGTTTTTGGGCTGGTTGTCGGCAGGGCCTTCTACAGAAAACAATCGCACCCTGGTGTCACGACAAATTAGGGGTTAATACCACCTTACCCCACAGGGTTAATGCCACCAGACCCTGCAACACCATTGCCTCACCCCGCTTACCACACTTTACTTTTTTGAGACTTTATTGGTTTGGGTCTCGCTTGCTTCTCTCCGCTCGCTGTAGTCGACCATTTTTCATTTTATTTGGGATGTCCTAGGTGTTTGCCAAGTTTTTGTTACAGTGGGTCGTAAAAATAAAAAATTTAAATTCTATTGTAACTCCTGATTTTTTATTTTTACAAGGGGTTAACGCAGAAAAAGCACCATAAAATTTGTTACCCAATTTCTCTTGATTCTGGAAATACCTCATATGTGGATGTAAGTTGGGGGCCATGTTGCCTTTACACAGCCCCCATGTTGTCAGAACAGCGGTAACCCCCCACAAGTCACCCCAGTTTGGAAACTGCACCACTGCAATTAACATTTATACCCCACTTGCATTTGACAGATTTTTGGAAGATTGCTTTGCATCCACATATAGGGTATATCTGTACTTGGAAAAAATAGGGTTACAAATTTTGGGGGACTTTTTTCCTTTTGCCCCTTATGAAAAAGAAAAGTTGGGGGTTGCACTAGCATGTTAGTGTAAAAAAAAAAATTTTTTTTACACTAATATGCTGCAGTTGACCCATACTTTTAATTACCACAAGCAGTAAAAGAAGAAAAAGACCGCCAAAATTTGTAACACAATTTCTCTCAAGTACGGATATACCTCATATGTGGACGTAAAGCGATCTGTGGGCACACAACAGGGCTCAGGAGTGAGAGAGCACCATGTTCATTTGAGGCCTAAATTAATGATTTGCACATGCATCCTTGCAGAGGTTCTAAAATAAACGCAATAGTAAAAACAACCACATTTGACCCCATTTCGGAAACCACACCCCTCAAAAAATGCAACAAGGGGTGCAGTGAGTATTTACACTGCACTGGTGTTCAACAAATTTTAAGAACAGTAGGCTGTGCATATGTAAAATTTTATTTTTCATATTACGGACCACCGTTCCAAAAATCTTTCAGACACCTGTGGGGCGTAAATGCTCACTGCACCCCTTGTAATATTACTTGAGGGGTTTAGTTTCCAAAATGTGGTCACATATGGTATTCCACCCAAATCTCACACAAAATAAACTAAAATTTATTTATGTAAGAAACACTTTAAAGTAGGTAAATTTCCATGACCAATAATACTGGTATACAAGGAGTAAATATATACCACAACACAAAAACTGGATATTTTCTGATCTGCGGCGTCCTCTTTCCTTTTCTTCTTTGTCTGGATCAGACCTCCATGTCGATCTCTTACCATCTGCAGGGCAAACATGTCAGACTCCACATTTTTTCAGTGTCCTCCCATCTATAGGCCCACAAACTGTAATAATCCCCTTCAGGTAGGTAGGTAGCCAGGTAAATAGGTAACTAGGTAGGTAGATCAGGAAGCCAGATATGTAGGTAAGTGACTAGCCAGGTAGGTAGGTAGGTAGGGGGCTAGCAAGGTAGTTAGGCAGCCATATATGAAGGCCAGACATGTACATAGTTAGGTAGCCAGGTATGTAGGTAAGTAGTTAGGCATCCAGGTATAAAGTTATTTAGCCCCCCCTTCCCTGTTGGTATAGACAGCGGAGTTAACCTCCCCTTACCTGTAGATATAGACAGCAGAGTTAACTCCCCTTCCTTGTAGGCATAGGCAGCAGAGTTAACCCCCTTCCCCATAGGTGTAGGCAGCAGATTTAACCCCCCCTCCCCTGTAGGTATAGGAACAGAGTAGATCCCTCCCCCTTTCCCCATAGGTATAGGCATCAGTTAACCCCCCCCTTTCCCCATAGGTATAGGCAGCTGTTAACCCCCCCCCTTTCTCCATAGGAATAGACAGCAGTTAGTTCCCCCCCCCTCTCCCCATAGGTACAGGCATCAGTTAACACCCCTCCCCTTTCCCCATAGGTATAGGTAGCAGTTAATCCCCCTTTCCCCATAGGTATAGGTAGCAGTTATTTTTTTCCCCTTCAATATTTCTTTATTGAAAAAATGTATCACTTACATTTTAATAAATAACATTTTATACATTGAATTTCAAGATGTTGTCTTTTTTCCCACCCCCCTCCCCTACCCTCCCCTTTCTCCCCCATGACATATCTCCCCTTACTGGGTGGACGGGAGGCAGAGGGACAACACATTCTCATTCTATTAATATTTCCATTATACTATATCAATTCATTTTCTTTTCTCTTTGCTTTCCCTTCCCTTTCTCTCTCTTTTCTTTTCTTTTTTTTTCCATTTTAGATCTTTTATTTGTATCTTCCCAATTATTTCTACCCGCTTTTATTCTTGTGTCCCCCTGATTCCCATCCCCCTCACATAATAATAATGAAATAATAATAATAAAAAAACCTATAATTTCTTTCTTTTAACCAAATAACCTTCCTGTCACCTCCCTCCACTCCCATACCTCTGGTTTAGTTGGGGTCAGCCATCTCCTGATTATTAATAATCTAGCATAAAAGAGCATCATCAGTAGTTCCTTTCTTTCTTTTGTTGTTTTATTTACTTTTCTATCATCACCCAAGATAATCAAAGCTATATCATCTTTTATAGCATATTTAATTTTTCTCTCGATATCATAAATTATTGACACCCAATATTCTTGTATTTTTTTCACATTCCCATATAATATGCAGGAATCCCGCGTTTTTCATTTTACATCTTAGACAGTTGCCATTTTCCCTCCCACCAATCCTGAAGAGGAATTTTGGTTTATAATAAATTCTATATACTATGTTCCATTGTATCAGTTGATGGTCTAAACTTGGGGAAATTCTTTTTATATTCCTGAATACAATCATCCAACCGCATTTATTTCTCTCACCTAATTCTTCGTCCCATTGTAGGAAGCATTTATCTTTTAAGTTATTTTTTTTATTTTTCATTATTTTGGTATAAATTACTGCCATAACTTTCTTTACAATTTTTCCCTCCTCCATTTTTCTTATAGTTTCAGTTACTTCCACTATCCGATTACCACTGTCTCTTAGTGACCCGCATATGGCACTTTTTAAACCCTGAAATTCCAACCACATACCTTTTCCTAATTTAAATTCTTCCTCTCTCCACTTTCTTAATTCTCCTTTTCTCCACACGTCTCTCAAAATGTTACATCCCCTACTTTGCAAGTTGTTAGCTTCCATCTTAGCTACCTCTTTCAAGTTTACATTATGCCAAATTGGCGCTGTCTCTAATATTCCCGTTTTTTTCATTTATTTTTTAAAGTTTTCCCAGGTTTTACAAATCCCTACTATTATAGCATTTTCCTTCCACCTCCCTTCTTTTAACTGGCCTGACTCAAGAACCTGATAACATTTTCGTATTTACCTTTAGTTTTTTCTTTGATATTTTTAAAGATTCCAAATCTCCTCCACTCCACCACATAGTACATCTGTCTTTCTAAAAAATATCCCTGTACATCAGGAAATTTAAGTCCTCCCTTCTCTCTTCCTTTACTTAAGTATTCTATTTTTATCCTCGTTCTTTTCCTTCCCCATATTAGGGCGTTTAGCATAGCTATTATCCTTCTAAAAATTCCTTTCTCGCACCAGATAGGGGCCGCTACGAAGATGTATAATAGTTTTGGTAGAATTACTGTTTTAATTAAGACTATCCTCTCTGCTCTCGTAAGATTCAGTTTATTCCATGTTCTTACCTTGTTTTCCAATTTTTTTTTATCAATGGGTATGTGTTTATTTTGTGATATTCTCCTATTTTCCCAGATATCTGTACACCTAAATAAGAAAAACGTTCTCCTTTATCCAGGATTCTAAGCTCCTTAATGATTCCCAGTTCTACTTTACCTAATGGAAGTAGCACTGATTTCTCCCAGTTTATAACCAAACCTGCATAGTTCCCATATTCCCCAATCACTTCCATAACCTTCTCTATGGAGTTTTCTAGCTTTTTCAAATATAATAATAAGTCGCCTGCGTATATTGATATTTTATCCCCATCCCCCTCCACTCCAAATCCTTTTTTTTTTTTTTTTTAAACAATGTTTTATTAAAGCTTTCATAGAAACATCAGAAAAATGTACAAACAATACATCAAAGTCCCTGAGCAGAGCAGAGCAGTACACATCGGAACACATCAGTATCTGTCACACACTACGTGTAACACATAGTCAGACATATAAATGCATGTCACTATATCCTACGATGTATCTACATATATGACTCATGGAACTAAGCGTTATTTTCCTCGAGTTATGAGAAGCCCAGCGGTATCAGTTCGTGAGCACGATAGGCTGGTGTCGCCAACTAGGCAGTAGCATAACGCCCCAGTCCCATGGGATAAACTTATCCTGTACTAATACAGTAACACCGCAAATCATGTCTACACTGGATATTAGTCGCTGCTCCGCGAACTAACCAACCCCAAGAGTCTCCCCACTCAGTCCAGCCGAGATCTGCAGAACTCATGTACCATCTAGACTACAACAAACAACACTATAGACACACACCACAGGAGAAGATAGAAATAAGATCCCATGGTGAACACAGATCAGCTACCTAGAGAAAAATAGGTAGAAAAGAAGTAGTGAAAAAGAAGGTAAAGAAGAAAAGAAAAGATAGAAGAGAAGAAGAAAAATCTCTCAGCATGTCCGCCCCGCCCCTCCACCTACTATGTAACTTTAAGACCACCCAGCGAGCCACTGATGCTTGCTCTGCAATACCATGAGGAGTCTACAAACTCCTTCATCAGATCAGGTAACTCACTGGGTGCGTATGCATCCTCCATGAACGATCGCCAAGTTTTGAAAAATTTGCCTGCTCTCTTTTCCGTATCTCTCAGTGTATCTAATCTATCAATAAACAGTAAGGTTTTCATGATTTCAATTACCTGCGTAAGCGTCGGAGGATCCTTCTGCAACCATTGTCTCAATAGACTTTTCACTGTGGCCAATAACATAAGGTGAACCCCTCTAATTGCCATTATCGGGCCCCCGGAGGCTTCTTGGGAGGAAAGAGGCACATAATGAAATATCATAGCTAAGGGGGTGAGAGGAATATCCACATCCCAGACCCTCGCAATATAAGCCCTTACGTCTTCCCACAACGTTGTCAAAAATGAACACTCCCAAAGAGCATGCAGGAGAGAGGCCTTGGCCAGGCCACATTTGGGGCAACTTCTAAGATAATGTGCAGGGGCATCACTATAGGAAAGGTTGAAGGCATATGTGGCCCTATGTAAAATGCGGAAATGCATCTCCCTCCAGGACTCATTTATGACAGCTTTCCTCACTTGCGTCAAGCCTGCCAATAATTTGTGACGTGCATCAGTGATGCCGAGCTCCTCCTCCCATGCTGTGAACAAGGAATTGGCCAGAGCATGTAAGGAGGCCTGTTTGAGTGCGAGGTACAATGTTGACAGAGAAAGTCTGCCCGAGTGTAAATTCAGCAAAGTACGGAAAACCGCTTCTCTGGATACATATACCTCACTCCTGGGAAGGCTGGTCACATAGGAGCGCACCTGTAAATACTGCAGGTAATGTCCATGTGGGAGATTAAAACTATGTTTCAGGTCCTCCCATGTGAGCACCCCTCCTCCGTCTCCAGAAAACAATTGGTCCACAAGCAAGATACCTCTAGTTCTCCATACCTGAAAAGCGCCCCTGCCCACACCCTGAGGGAATGAAGGTGAGTCCCAGAGAGGCAACAGGCTGGACATAATGTAGGGAAGGCCGTATATTTTTCTGATCGCCTTCCACGCCGCGACAGTGTCTTTGAGGAGGAGATTTGTCTTAATTGGGTTTGGGAGGGCTGTGTATGGCACATGTAGCAGAGCGCTAAGATCCCAAGGGGCCGCCAAGGCCCGTTCAATTCTCATGTTAGAGAACCAAGAGGTACCCAGCAGCCAGTCTTTGGAGTGACGTAACAATGCCGCTAGATTGTATAAGCGCAGATCGGGCAACTGGATACCTCCTTCATGAAGTGGTAGGCACAATTTTCTGAAAGCTATGCGCGGTCTTTTCCCCCTCCAAAGAAATTTAGTAAAGGCTGACTGCAACCTGGATACGTCTACATGTCTAAGTAACAGGGGTACCATTTGTAGGGGATAGAGCAATCTCCCGAAGCTTACCATCTTAAGGAGATGAGCTCTGCCGAAGAGGGTCAGCGGCAGGGACTGCCATCTAATTAGTTCTTGCTCTATCCGTCTAAAGAGTGGCATATAATTTAGTTTATATAGGGAAGACGGATTATTACCTACCCTAACTCCTAAGTATGTGATGTAGTTATGCGCCACCTCCACCCCCAAATCGCTCGTGGATTTATGATCGCCCGTTCCCAGATACAATAACTGGCATTTGGACGCATTAACCTTATATCCAGAGTATCGGCCAAACTCGCGCAAAAGATCCAGGACCCTCCCTAGCTGAGAATTGGGGGACCCCATAAATAATAGCATATCATCAGCGAAGCACGCTAATTTCATCTCTTGATCTCCTACCCCGATACCCGTATAGACTGTGGACTGCATGAGGTAGACTGCCAATGGTTCCAGGGCCAAATCAAACAAAAGGGGCGACAAGGGGCACCCCTGTCGAGTCCCCTTCTCTAACCTGACATTATCAGATAGAAAACCTGGTGTGTAGATTCGGGCCCTTGGGTTTGCATGTAAAGAAGACAAGAAGGTCCTGAATGGCCCACTAAACCCAAATTTATCAAGAACACTGTCCAGCCACGCCCAGCTGACATTATCAAATGCCTTTTCGGCGTCTATGGCAAGGAGACCGGGCGGGTCTGGACAATATCCTCTCCTATGTGTAATCTCCAATGCAGCCAGGACTGATCTGATATTTGCCACCCCCGAACGGCCCTTGACAAAGCCAGTTTGATGTGGGCCTAACAAGGAGGGCAAGAACCCAGCCAGACGGTCCGCCATTATCTTTGCCAACAGTTTAAGGTCTTGGTTGATTAAAGAAATGGGTCTGTATGAGCCTGGGTTCTCTGGGGGCTTGCCCGACTTGTAAAGGACCTTTATATATGCAGTATTGCTAGATGGAATAATGGGATCTCCCCCTAAAATAGCATTAAATAAGGAAGTCAAAGGTTCAGCAGTGTCCTCCACCAACGCCTTATAGCATTCGCTGCCAAAACCATCGGGTCCTGGGGCCTTGCCACTTTTCAGACTTTTAATACATGCAACCACCTCCTCCCGGGTGATGGACGAGTTAATCATTTCATTATCCTCAGGGGACAAAGTAGGTAGCTGTAAGCCTGTCAAGAATCTACGTCCGCCCTCATTATCGGTATCCTCCCTGGCATATAAGTCCGCATAAAATCGCTGGAGGACAGAATTTATCTCCTTGGGTCCCGTCTGGTGCTGTCCCTCTCCGTCCACCAGCGATTTTATATATTCGCCCTGTCTATGTGGCCTGGCCAATCTCGCTAACATCTTCCCGGACTTATTCCCAAACTTAAAAAAGTCCACCGTCTTCTGATTCCTATGAAGAATATCCCATGCCTCCATGCTAGCCTCAAAAGACTGTTTAGCTGCTAACCAAGAGTCCTTATTAAGCTGAGAGGGGGACCGAAGAAACTCATTGTAAGCCGCTCGCAATCTAAGGGAGTGTTCTGCGTAGCTTGCCCTGCATTTCTTCTTCCTTGCCGACACATAAGCTATGATTCTGCCCCTGATGACCGCCTTGGCAGCATCCCAATATAGCGATGGCCTATCCAGCGAATCGGCATTGGTCGCTGCATACTCCATCCACCACCCCCTTAAACTGTCTCGAAAATCAGTATCTGCCGCCAGGGAACCCGGGAAGCGCCATAAAATATCTGAGCCCTTAGGAGTGACCTCCAATAATGTCATACACACTGGGGCATGATCCAACACCACTATGTCTTCTATACTGACGTCGTCTACCCTAGCCAGCAACCCCTGAGATATTAAAAAGTAATCTATACGGGACCATGCTTGTTGTGAATGTGAAAAATGTGTGAATTCCCTGCCCATCGGGTTAAAATATCTCCAGACATCTGTCACAGCCGTGGAAGCAATCATGTCACGCAATGTGTGTACCTCTCTGGCGCCATCAGGATGTGGGCAGCGAGTACGCCTCCTATCTTCACTCGTGGACACCACCGTGTTCAAATCCCCACCCACCAAGATGTTGGGAGAGTCATCCTGCAACAGTTGCGATTCAAGGGAGGAAAAGAAAGACGTATTAGAAGCATTAGGGCCATACACATTGTAAATAGTCAGAACACCAGCAGGCGTGTCTATCACAACTCTAAGAAGACGTCCCTGTTCGTCCGCCTCCTGTGACTGTGTACTGTGCTGCAACCTCTTATGGATAAGCAGTAAGACCCCGGCTTTCCCGTTATCAGCGGGAGACCCCATAACCTCGCCCACCCACATTTGTCTCATGCGGATGAAATCATTCTCAGCTAGATGCGTTTCCTGTAGTAATGCTATATCAACATCCAGCTTCTTAAGGTGCTTCAGGATCATCCGGCGCTTCGCTGGGGACCTAAGTCCCTTTACATTCCAGGACACCAATTTCATACTGGGTACAATTTGTCATGTGGTATGGTATCAGATATTGACCGTGCGGAGCGGGTGGGGCAGAGACGCCCAGAGGCCGAGAGAGAGACTAGCAGTAGAAGCAGAGAGAGAAAGATAGGAGGAAAGCACAGCAGACGAGACACAAGGGGACGAACAGACAGAAAACAAACATAAAACAAAACTAGTAGAAACTTATGTAACAACGCAATAGTACACTCAAAACCCACCTCCCTCTTCATAGTGCTACCACCCCTCTCTGGACTTCACTTCTTCCGCGTATCAATGGAGGCGCACTAACCCTCCCTATCCCACGGCCGCTCCCGAACCTGAAGTTCCCCGTCTCTCCCTCCCCACCCCCGCTACCACCTTATGCAGGTGTAATAGAACCCGTACCCTCCCCCCCCCCCCCCCCCCACAGACCAACTAACCCAACTGAGCAAAAACACATAATCGCCCTGGTGATATATGGGATAGCAGGTCCCCACCTGGCACATACATAAACCCGAACAGGGGTACCTCATATCAGAGCATGACAACTGTATACATTAGGGATGCATTCAGTTAGATAATAGTATAACATTCCTGGTTGCAATAATGAAAGTGACTACTGCAAAATGTTAATTAGCGCTATATACACAATAGAACCTTGATGTGAATGTGAGGCCTATCCCAACAAGAATAACATATAACGGCAGTATATATGTGAAACAGTAGTGGAATAATAACTCCCAGCGTCCATGGGTTGAACTGGAACAGAAAGAGTCCCATGACCCCACTAACTCCCTTCGGGGCCAGTCTCTCCTCTTAAGAGCCATAAAAATATAAACCTGATGTACCATTAAGTAGCTAGCAATGCAATGGTACATCACTGAGGAAAAAAGCTGTTAGCAAAATGAAAGAACGATGAAGGAGATCAGGTCGGTGGATCAGGAACACTGTTTTCCTTGTCCGTCCTGCGCCTCTTCTGTTGGGTGCGTGGACTGCCGTCTTGCAGCTTTAGGGATGCCAGCTTCGCAGCAACAGCTTCTGGCGAAGAAAAAGTCTCCGAGTTTCCATTGGGGAAAAATATCTTAAGTTTCGCAGGATACTGGAGAATAAAACGAACTTGTTGTTGTACCAGGGACGAGCAAACCGCAGAAAAGGCTTTACGCCGCTTCGCCACCTCCATGGAATAGTCCCCGAATAAGAGTACCTTGATACCCCTGATCAGCAATGGAGACTGCGCTTTCTTGAAGGTACGGAGAATCACCTCTTTGTCGGCATAATTAAGGTATTTGACAATGACTTGGCGGGGTTTCGATTCCTCCATAGGGGACTGCCCAGACAAATGCAGCGGAGGGCCAATTCTGTGAGCCCTTTCAACAATACAGGGCCCCGGCAGCCCAAGAGCTTCTGGTAGTTCCCTGGCACAGAGTTGAGACAACTGATTGGGCATAATGGATTCACGTAGTCCCACAATCCGCAGGTTGCTCCTCCTGGAGCGATTTTCTAAGTCCTCAACTTTCTCTTTAAGGGCAATATTAGATCTGGTAAGTGATCTTACTGTTGCATTACTGGCACCGACCTCGTCCTCCAAGCGGCTCACTCTCTGCTCTAGCTCTGTGAGCTGTGAGGCATGTGCTGTGACCTCCTTCTGCAACTGCTGCACGGTGCTGGATATGGCCGCCTCCACTGAGGCTCTGATCTCCGGCAGGAGAATGCGGGCGACAACCGCAACCATGTCGGTGTACGGGACCCCCTCCGCTCCCCTCTGTTCAGGTAAGGACGCCTGCTCCTCCATATCCACCGGCCCCTCAGTCTGCCCGCTGACCTGAGTCTGTGGTAAGTTCTGGCCTTGTTCAGGACTCGCCGCCATTTTCTGGGTCGCCATGTGCTGTGAGCCTCCGGAGGCTGGGGGGTCAGGTCCCGGGTCTCCGCTCCGGCGGAGAAACTTCTCCATGTGCTGCTGATATATTCTGACACCGGGGCGCAAGTTTTGCCCTCGGTGTCTGCGATATGGAAGCGGTGAGGGAGAGTTGGTAGCGGTGGCGGGCGCGGAGCTCTCCTAAGTGCGACCGCTCATACGCGCGCCGGAACCGGAAGTCCCTCCAAATCCTTTTATTTGCTGATCTTCTCTGACTTTAACCGCTAGGGGTTCGAACACTAGCGCAAAAAGTAGAGGAGATAAGGGGCATCACTGTCTTGTACCCCGGGTCACTAAAAAACTCTCTGATCTTTTCCCTTCTATATTTATTCTAGCTTCCGCTCCATTATATAGCATCTTGATCATTTCTATATAATCCTTCTGACACCCATATTTTTCCAGTACTCCCCATAGGAACTCCCACTCCACAATGTCAAACGCTTTACTTGCGTCAAGTGACATGATGGAGTGGGTTCCCTCTCATCCCTCCATCGACTGTACTCCAGTAAGGGTCCTGTAGATATTATGCTTGGTCATCCTACCTGGGATAAATCCGCATTGATCTTCATGCACCAGTTCCCCTACCTTTTTTTCCAAACGCAATGCCAGAGCCTTCGCCAGGATCTTTACATCCGTGTTCAATAATGATATTGGACGATGTGATTCCATTTCTTTCTTATCTTTATTCGGTTTCAACAGTAATATTGTTTCTGCTTCTTTCATTGTTTCGGGTAAGGTTCCTGTTTTTAAAGAACTATTTATAGTTCTAAGCAGGGCTGGGATAAGGATTCTCCTAAATTTCCTATATATTTCAAACTGGAACCCCTCCGTGCTGGGACTTGTGTTCCCTTTGATCTGATTTAAAGCTTCTTCTAACTCCCTATGGGTCATTGGGCCCCCCGTTTCTTTCTCTTGTTGTATTGATGTCATAGCGAGCACTCCGGTCCCCGCCTCCGGACCAGAGCGCCCGCATTCTCGCCTCCTCTCTCCGGGATCCCGGCGTCTCCCGCTCGGACATACCGACCGGGAGCACGGGATTCCTTGTGTCGGGGATGCGGCTGCCGTGGCGGCTAGTCCCCACTCAAGCGCCGCGTCCCTGTCTAACTCACCCAGCACCTCGCTCCATATGCCGACTCGCTCTGCTTCTCGGCATGCGCGTCCCCGCTCTCTAGGGCGCGCGCACGCCGCCTTCAGTAAATTTAAAGGGCCAGCGCACCATTGATTGGTGCGCTGGCTAATTGTTCCCTGCTCCTTCCCCATAAAAGTTACCTGCCCCTTCCTGCCCTTGCCAGATCTTTGTGCCCTAGTGCCTCTGAGAAAGCTTTCCATATTGTGTGTATTGCCTTGCCTGTTGCCGAACCCGTTGCTACCGCCTACTCGCCTTTGAACCCTTGCCGCCTGCCCTGACCTCTGCTTCGTCCGACTACGCTCCTGCTGCCTGCTCCCTGTGTACCATGCCATATCAGCTGCCAGAGAGGTTGAGTTGCTGCTGGAGGATACGACCTGGTGGTTACCGCCGCAGCAAGTCCATCCTGCCTTGCGGCGGGCTCTGGTGAAAACCAGTAACCACTTAAAACCGGTCCTCTGGTACAACCCGCGCCTTCCCCTCTCTGGTCAAGAGGATCCACTACCAGTCCTGCCGGTAAGATCCGGCCATGGATCCCGCTGATGTTCCTCTGCCAAACCTAGCGGACTTCACCTCCATTGTGGCCCAGCAAGGTCAGCAGCTAGCCCAGCTAACCGGCATGCTGCAGCAGCTCCTGCCGTCTCAGCAACAGCCAGCTCCTCCGCTTGCATCTGCTGTATCTCCTCCGCCCGCAGTTGCCACCGGTTCCAGAGTCCGCCTATCCCTGCTGGACAAGTGTGACGGAGATCCCAAGCAGTGCCGAGGGTTCCTGTCACAGTGCTCTCTCCACCTCGAGATACTGTCTGACCAGTTTCCTTCCGAGTGAGCCAAGGTAGCCTTTATCTTCAGTCTGCTCTCCGGGAAGGCCCTGGCCTGGGCTACACCGCTATGGGACCGCGCTGATCCTGCCACCTCCTCCGTCCAGAGCTTCTACCAAGAGTTCCGGAATGTTTTCGAGGAACCTGCCCGGGTTACCTCCACAGAGACTGCCTTACTAAATTTGTCCCAGGGAGGCTCTACTGTGGGTGACTACGCCATTCAGTTTCGCACCCTAGCCTCAGAACTGAACTGGAACAATGATACCCTTTGTACCACATTTAAGAAGGGACTTAACAGTGAAGTAAAGGACGGCCTGGCTGCACGTGAACTACCTTCCACCCTTAGTGACCTCATCTTGTTGGCCACTAGAATCGACAAGCGTTTCGCCGATAGGAACTCCTTCTTGAAAAAAGAAACGCTCAACCAAGACGCTACCCTCCTCTGACTCCCGTTTTTCAGCGTCTACCTCAACCTCTCTCCGGGCCTCCAGCCGTGGAAGCCATGCAGGTGGATCGTTCACGCATGACTCCGCAAGAACGAAGCCATCTCAGATGCGAGAACCTGTGTATGTACTGTGCCAGTACTGAGCACTTCCTGCGAGACTGTCCTCTTCGTCCACCGCGTTCCAGAAAAGCTTGCACCTAATAAACATGGGAGAGGCGTTGCTAGGTGTGGATTCCTCCTCTCCACATCTCATCATATCCGTGCAGTTGTTCCTCTTGGATTCCGGTTCAGCCGGCAACTTCATTCACGCCTCCTTGGTTGACAAGTACCGCATTCCGGTTGTCCGCCTAACTAAGCCTCTTTTTATTTCTACGGTTAACGGTGAGAGACTCTCTGTCACTGTGCAGTTCCGTACCCTGCCACTGCAGATGGATATTGGAATTTTTCATACAGAGACTCTAGAGTTCCTAGTCCTTCCCTTCTGCTCCTCCGAACTCCTCCTGGGTCTGCCATGGCTACAACGTCACAGTCTTGTTCTGAACTGGTCATCCGGTGAAACCTGCATTGGGGCCCCTGCTGTTCGGACCGGTGTCTCAAGCCTGCTCCTGTCAAGCGACTTTCGCAAGTTTCTCCGCCTCCAGGACTGCCTAAACCATATCATTGCTTTGCGGATGTCTTCTGCAAAAAACAAGCCGAGGTCCTTCCTCCTCACAGACCCTATGATTGTCATATCGACCTTATTCCTGGTTCTACGCCATCCTAGGGTAGAATTTATCCTCGGTTCCCTCCTCCCTTGCATAGACTACAGAGGACTCAATAAAATCACAATTAAGAACCGTTACCCTCTGCCCCTAATCTCAGAGTTATTTGATCGCCTACGTGGGGCCAAGATTTTCACCAAATTGGATCTTCGAGGGGCCTATAATTTGGTTCGTATCCGGGAGGGCGACGAGTGGAAGACCGCCTTTAACACAAGAGACGGTCACTTTGAGTACCTGGTGATGCCCTTCGGCCTCTGTAATGCACCAGCCGTCTTCCAGGAATTCGTCAACGATATCTTCAGGGACTTACTCTACTCCTGTGTGGTCGTATACTTGGATGACATCCTTGTCTTCTCCTCCGACCTGGACCAACACCGGGTCCATGTGCGACAAGTGCTTACCCGCCTGAGGAGAAATCGTCTATACGCCAAGATCGAAAAATGTCTTTTTGAGCAGTCCTCCTTGCCTTTTCTTGGGTTTCATTATTTATACTCAAGGACTTCAAATGGACCCCACCAAGCTCTCGGCGGTTTTGGATTGGCCACGCCCCTCTGGACTCCGAGCCATACAAAGGTTTTTGCGCTTCGCTAATTATTACAGACAATTCATCCCTCACTATTCCACTCTGGTGTCCCCAATTGTGGCCTTGACTAAAAAGGGCGCTAACCCTAAATCCTGGCCTTCCCAAGCTGAAGAAGCCTTCCAGTCCCTGAAGGTCACCTTTGCCTCAGCACCGGTTCTCTCTAGACCTGATTCCACCAAGCCCTTCTCTCCCGAAGTGGATGCCTCCTTGGTGGGAGCCGGAGCCGTGCTCACACAGAAATCTTCAAAGGGCAAGACCTTAACTTGTGGCTTCCTTTCTAAAACATTCTCTCCCGCGGAGAGAAATTATTCCATAGGGGACAGAGAACTGTTGGCTATTAAATTAGCACTGGAGGAATGGAGACATCTTCTTGAGGGAGCCACCCATCCTGTGAATATCTTTACGGACCACAAGAACCTGGCCTATCTTCAGTCTGCTCAAAGACTAAATCCTTGTCAGGCTCGCTGGTCTCTGTTCTTCGCCCGTTTTAATTTTGAGATCCATTTCCGTCCGGCTTCTAAGAACATTAGGGCAGACTCTCTGTCTCGCTCTTCTGATGTGGCGGGCGACGAGTTAACACCTCAACACATTATCCCACCAGAACGCCTGATTGCAGTCGCTCCTGCGGAACTGAGCCATCTTCCTCCTGGCAAATCCTACGTACTTCCACGTCACCGGGTGCAAATTCTCAAGTGGGGCCACGCTTCTTGCTACTGGAGGATACGACCTGGTGGTTACCGCCGCATTAAGTCTATCGCCTCTCTGGTCAAGAGGATCCACTACCAGTCCTGCCGGTACGTGACAACCTCTCATTCTTAACCACTTTTCCCTCAAGGTCACCGCTCCTTCTCCTGTCACTGGGTCCTCTGACGTCTTCTCGGTAAAAGAATGCCTCGCCTCCAAGGTCGTCAGAGGTAAAAAAAAAAAAATTGTTGACTGGGAGAATTGTGGCTCCGAAGAGAGGTCTTGGGAGCCTGATAACAATATCTTCAACAAGGAGCTCATCCATAGGTTCCTGGGCTCCAAAAATAGGGAGAGACCTAAGGGGGGGGGGGTACTGTAACACCGAGCGCTCCGGGTCCTGCGGCTTCCCCGGAGCGCTCTCGGTGTTCGGCTTGTAGCAGCGCTCTGGTCACTGTCCCTGACCGGAAGCGCTGTCCCCCTGCCTGCGGCGGGGATGCGATCCGCTTGGTGGGCTGTCCTCGCCCGCAGGTCGCATCCCAAGTGACTTACCAGTCGGGTCCTGCTGTGTCTTCCTCTAATTGTGTCTTCCACTAATTGGTGCCTGGCCCAATTAAGTTGAATGCATAAATACTCACTTCCTTTTCCTCCCCTTGCCGGATCTTGTTACCTTGTGCCAGAGAAAGCGTTTCTTGTGTCCCTTTGCCTGTGTATCCAGACCCTTTGCCGTTTCCCCTGACTACGAAACGTTGCTGCCTGCCTTGACCTTCTGCTACGTCTGACCTCGCCTTGCCTTGTCCCTGTGTACCACGCCTGTCTCAGCTGTCAGTGAGGTTGAGTCGCTATCGGGTGGAATGACCTGAGGGTTACCTGCCGCAGCGAGTCCATCCCGCTTTGCGGCGGGCTCTGGTGAAAACCAGTAACCTCTTAGATTCCGTTCCCCTGGTATGGCCCACGCCATCGCCTCACTGACACAGGGGATCCACTCCTGAGTCCTTCCTGCATACCAGTCCGGATCCTGACACCTGGCTACCCTGTGGGAAGCCCATAAATTTGTAGTCATTGCATTGCTCTGGGATCCTGCCTCAAGAAGGATGCTTTGGCTCTCTCCCGGGATCTTAAGGCAGAGATTCGTAGATTAGAGGCATTGTTACTGTCCTCGCCCTCCCTTTCAGTCTTGCGGAGGCTAGTGGCTGCCCAGGCTCATCTGTGGGCCTTAGCCCTCCATAAAGTGGAGCGTCTCATACTGAGCATCTTATACTAAGCAGTGGTTTTATGAATGTGGTAATAAGGTCCACAGTATGTTGGCTCGGAACCTCCATTACCGTGCTGCTGCCCAGTCTCCCTCGGCTCTCAGGAACTCTTCTGGCACTCTTCACTATCACCCGGATGATGTCTTCCTTCTCTCTATTCCCTCCCCTCTCAACTCCAGTCTGACCTGGTGGAGTGTGATCTCTCCTTTCTGTGGGCCTGTGACCTGCCATTCCTGTCAGCTACTGATGGAGCCTCCTTAAATGCTCCAATCACCTTGCAGGAGCTTCAGGAGGTGGTTCAGTCCCTTCCTTCAGGGCGCTCTCCTGGGCCAGACGGGTTCACTTATCTCTACTATCGGACGTTTGCTTCTCAACTTCTTCCTTGATGGGTGAGAGGTCCTGCAGTCGCTTTTATATTCCCTGATCACTCTCATTCCTAAACTGGACAAGGATTGTTCAAGCTATCGGACTATCGCTCTCCTTAATGCTGATTTAAAGGTGTTTGCCAAGGTTTTTGCTAACTGTCTGTGCTGTTTTCTTCCCTCCCTTATCCATAAGTAGTGTTGCTCGCGAATATTCGCAATTCGAATATTATTCACGAATATCGCATATTTGCGAATTCGCGAATTTCGCGAATATAGCGCTATATATTCGTAATTACGAATATTCGTTTATTTTTTTTTTTTTTTCCTTCACAGTACACATCACAGTGATCATCCCTCTCTGCTTCCAGCTTGTGTGGTGTAAAGAAGGCTGTAATACTACTGTGTGAGACTAGCGTGCAAAAATTCGCATATACGAAAAAAAGCATATGTTAATATTCGCATATGCGAATATTAACATGCGCTAATCTTCGCATATGCGAATTTCGTATTTGCTAATTTTGTATATGCTAATATTCACATATGTTAATTTTCGCATACGCGAATATTCGCATATGCGAAAATAAAACGAGGGTATACCGAATATGCGAATATTTGCGAATATATGACGAATATTCGTCCATATATTCGCGAATATTCGCGAATTCGAATATGGCCTATGCCGCTCAACACTATCCATAAGCACCAGGTGGGTTTCATCCCCAGTCGTCAGGGTGCGGACAACACTAGGAGAGTGGTGGGTCTAATAGACTTGGTCAATCGGCGCTCGGAGCAGGCTTTGGTGCGGAAAAGGCCTTAAATAGGCTAGGTTGCGCTGAGGGGCCTCTACTCCTGCCCTACTGCCACTATCAAACTTCCTCATGTCACTTCCTCTAGCTTTCCTCTTTATAATGGCACTCGACAGGGGTGTCCGCTGTCTCCCCTGATTTTTGCTCTTTGTATTGAGCTTCTGGCTGCTCTAATCCAGGAGACCTGGATATCTCGGATTTGTAGCTGCATGATTTCAAAAGCTCTCTTTTTGTGGATGATGCTCTTCTTACTCTGACCCATCCCCTGACATCCCTTCCTAATCTCTACAGGGTCCTGCAGTCCTATGGGGTGGTCTCGGGCTATAAGGTGAACCTATCTAAGACATGGGCGATGCCCTTTAATCTCAAGGTGTTTCTCTCCACTCTTCTTCGGGCTGATTACTTCTTTAAGTGGTCTCCCTTTGCTGTTAAAGGGGTACTCCTGCTCAGTGTTTGGAACAAACTGTTCCAAACGCTGGAGCCGGTGTAGGGAGCTTGTGATGTCATAGCCCCACCCCTCATGACATCACGCTCCACCCCCTCAATCCAAGTCTATGGGAGGGGGTGTGACAGCCGTCTTGCCCCCTCCCATAGACTTGCATTGAGGGGGCGGGTCAAACGCTGAGCAGCGGAGGACCCAGCCAATTTTCACTGTAGGACCCGGCCACTTTATGAACATCTGATCACTTTCAATTTAACCATTAATAACTCTGGGATGCTTGTACCTTTCATTCTGATTCCGAGACAGTTTTTTCGTGACATATTCTACTTTATGTTAGTGGCAAAATTTTGTCGATGCTTGCATCGTTTCTTGGTGAAAAATTCAAAAATTTGTTTTTAACTTTGAAGCTGGACAGTCAGTGGCTGTCCAGAAATGCTGGGAGTTGTTGTTTTGCAACAGCTGGAGGCTCCATTTTGGAAACACTGATGTACAATAAGTTTTTCATTTTTATTGGGGGGGGGGCAGTGTAAGGGGGTGTATATGTAGTGTTTTCCCTTTATTATGTGTTAGTGTATTGTAGTGTTTTTAGGGTATGTTCGCACTGGCAAAGGTTTACATTGAGCTTCCCGGGGACCGAAATTCCCATGGGCGTACGGGTACGCCCTGGGTCCTTAAGACCCAGGTACAGAAGGTGTATCCATACACCCTGGGTCCTGTACAGGTTAAGTATCTAAGTGTCCTCCTTACCCCTTGATAGTCTTCCTTTTATTCCACTAACTTCCCTCCTTTGTTCAGTGCCCTTAGGACGTTAATTATTTCGTTAATTAGGACGTTATATTTCATTTTTTGTCCGTATTGCAGCTGTTAAAATGATGGTCCTTCCCATGCTACTTTACATTTTTGAGACTTTATCGGTCTGGGTCCCGCTTGCTGCTCTCCACTCGCTGTACTCAACCATTTTTAATTTTATTTGGGATGTCAAGCGGGACCGTTTGCTTATGTCCTAGTTGTTTGCCAAGTTTTTGTTACAGTGGGTCGTAAAAAAAAAAAAATGTAATTCTGTTGTAACCCCTGATTTTTTATTTTTACAAGGGGTTAATGCAGAAAAAGCTCCATAAAATTTGCTACCTAATTTCTCTTGATTCTGGAAATACCCATATCTGGATGTAAGTCGCCTTTACACAGCCCCCATGGTGCCAGAACAGTGGAAACTCCCCACAAGTCACCCCAGTTTGGAAACTGCACCCCTGCAGTGAGCATTTACACCCCACTTGCATTTGACAGATTTTTGGAAGATTGCTTTGCGTCCACATATGGGGTATATCTGTACTTGGAAAAAATAGTGTTACAAATTTTGGGGGACTTTTTTCATTTTGCCTTTTATGAAAAAGAAAAGTTGGGGGCTGCACTAGTTGGGGGCAACACCAGCATGTTAGTGTAAACATTTTTTTTTTTTTTTTTACACTAACATGCTGGTGTTGCCCCATACTTTTAATTTTCATAAGCAGTAAAAGAAGAAAAAGACTCCCAAAATTTGTAACACAATTTCTCTCAAGTACTGATATACCCCATATGTGGACGCAAAGCGTTCTGCGGGCACACAACAGGGCTCAGGAGTGAGAGAGCACCATGTTCATTTGAGGCCTAAATTAGTGATTTCCACATGGATCCTTGCAGAGGTTCTAAAATAAACGCAATAGAATAAACAACCACATGTGACCCCATTTTGGAAACCACACCCCTCAAGAAATGTAACAAGGGGTGCAGTGAGCATTTACACCACACTGGTGTTCAACAGATTTTTTGGAACAGTAGGCTGTGCATATGTAAATTACATTTTTGATACTACAGACCACTGTTCCAAAAATCTTTCAGACATCTGTGGGGTGTAAATGCTCACTTCACTCCTTGTAACATTCCATGAAGGGTTTAGTTTCCAAAATGGGGTCACATATGCTTTTTTTTTTATTGTTTTTTTTTTTTTTTTGCGCTTATGTCAGAAGCCACCCCTGAGCAAATCACCAATTTAGGCCTCAAATGTACATTTGCTGTCTCCTGAGCCATGTTGTGCACCCACACAGGGACGTGCACAGACATTTTGAAGGGCAGGGGCTCAAGTAAAAAAAAGAGGGCACTTTTCATAAATTAAAAAACGTCTGCCAGACTTAATGGGCAGATGTACTGCGGCCCAGGGACACAGTGGACTCCCGCCGGGCCTCCTCGACATTCCTATGCCCATAAAAGTTGGTGTTTTTGTAAAATCGAGTCAAGAACAGTTTCTATGAAGGTCTGCCATGTGTATATACACTTTGGCTGTGCTGTCAGTCTTATTTACAGAAAACATGTGACAGCTGCCCTATAATATACTGTATTATAGAGGAGATTTATACAAAACCTGTGCAGAGAAAGAGCGGTGCAGTCGCCCATAGCAACCAATCAGATCGTTTTGCAGAGGGCTTTTCCTCTGCAAAGGTTTTAATAAATCTCCCCCTATATTTCCCCACCTGAGCTCTATATGACAGAACCCATCACCAATAACCCAGCACCCATCACCAATCACCCAGCACCAATCACTCAGCACCCATCACCCATCCCCAATCACTCAGCACCCATCAACCATCACCCAGCACCCATCACCAATCACCCAGCACCCATCACCCAGCACCAATCACCCAGCACCAATCACCCAGCACCCATAACCAATCACCCAGCACCCATCACCAATCACCCATCACCCATCACCAATCACCCAGCACCCATCACCAATCACCCAGCACCAATCACCCAGCACCTATCACCAATCATCCAGCACCAATCACCCAGCACCCATCACCAATCACCCAGCATGCAGCACCAATCACCCAGCACCAATCACCCAGCACCCAGCACCAATCACCCAGCATCAATAACCCAGCACCAATCACCCAGCACCAATCACCCAGCACCCATCACCCATCCCCAATCACCCAGCACCCATCTTATGCAGGAATCTTCTCACAGCCCTGGTTCTTACACTGAAGAGATGGACACCTCACTAATATATACGTACAGTCTACAATATACTAGAGTTGGCAAAAAAAGAATTATAAATATACAAAGACGTCCATGCATAGCACAGCATACAGGATGGAGGCAGGGAAGCTCCGCCTCCATTGCGCACAAGACTGACTTCGCATACTAGCAATGTGGGGCAATACCTAGAAAATGGAAAGACCAATTTTTGTATACTGCACTGTAACCTAGTGCATTGGGTTTAGTGCGAATAAACAGCCTGTCAGTTTCCCTTTAATTATATACCTTACCCCCCTTAATGATCTATATACTGTGCCACCATTCATCTATTGATTCCCTATATACTGTGCCACCATTAATGAACTATATACTGTGCCACCATTAATGAACTATATACTGTGCCACCATTAATGAACTATATACTGTGCCACCATTCATCTATTAAATCCCTATATACTGTGCCACCATTAATGAACTATATACTGTGTCAGCATTAATGAACTATATATTGTGCCACCATTAATGAATTATATACTGTGCCACCATTCATCTATTAATTCCCTATATACTGTGCCACCATTAATGAACTATATACTGTGCCACCATTAATGAATTATATACTGTGCCACCATTCATCTATTAATTCCCTATATACTGTGCCACCATTAATGAACTATATACTGTGCCACCATTAATGAATTATATACTGTGCCACCATTCATCTATTAATTCCCTATATACTGTGCCACCATTAATGAACTATATACTGTGCCACCATTAATGAACTATATACTGTGCCAGCATTAATGAACTATATACTGTGCCACCATTAATTAACTATATACTGTGCCACCATTAATGAACTATATACTGTGCCACCATTAATGAACTATATACTGTGCCAGCATTAATGAACTATATACTGTGCCACTATTAATGAACTATATACTGTGCCACCATTAATGAACTATATACTGTGCCACCATTAATGACCTATATACTGTGCCACCATTAATGAACTATATACTGTGCCACCATTAATGAACTATATACTGTGCCACCATTAATGAACTATATACTGTGCCACTATTATTTAACTATACTGTGCCACCACTAAGGGTGCGTTCACACGTGCATATTTTCTGCTGCAGATCTGCTGCAGATTTGCTTTAGCAGAATTCTCTACCCATTGTCAATGGGAAGCAAAATCTGCAGCAGATCTGCAGCAAAAATAGGCACGTTTGAACGCACCCTAAGGATCTATACACAGTGCCAGCATACACAAAAAATATAATGTTCCAATATAATGAAATATATACTGTGCTTCCATAAATTCCCTATATACTGTGCTTACATTCCTCCAATAATTCCTTAATAATGTGCTTCATACAATAAATACAAGCACATAACATAAAGGCACATACATTACATAGGTCATATACACACATACAGTACATAGGTAATATACACACATACAGTACATAGGTAATATACACACATACAGTACATAGGTAATATACACACATACAAAGAGACACTGACACATACATACAGGTACAAATATACATTAAGAAACATAAATACACAGACACACATATAACATGGAATATATACTAAAAGATACAGCCGATAAGCACATCATACATACAGGTACACACATACAATCACTCACAGATATATACACACATACATACATACACACACACACACATACATACACACATACAGATTCACTTGCTTATATACATACACACATACATAGATTCACTTGCTCATATATATACACACACACACATATACATACATACACACATACATAGATTCACTTGCTCATATATATATACACACACACATACATAGATAGATTCACTTGCTCACATATACACACACATATACATACCAGTGGCGTTGCGACCCGGGTGCGGGGGGTGCGGCCCTAACCTAATGGGGTGACACCAAGACGCTCCGCAGCACCCCCCTCCCCAGCTACACTGACACCCCCCTACTGTGCCCGACCGGCCTCCCATCCGTCAGCACCCCCCCGCCTTCACCTGCGCTGTGTGTGTGCGGTGCGCCCGTCCATCAGCAACCCCCCCCTCTTTCAGTGCGCCCGTCCGTCATCACACCACCCCCCTCACCTTCACCAGCACTGTGCCCGGCCTCCGCTCCCACGTCTGCGCCGGCCTGACGTCACACCGTATGGCCGCGCAGGGGGACGTCAGTTACGTCACTCGCAGGGCGCCCAGTGAGAAGGATCGCTGCGCTGGATGGGTGAGTGTGTGTGTCTGTCTCTCTGTCTGTCTTTCTCTATCTATGTTTGTGTGTGTGACTCTGTGTGTGTGTCTGTCTGTGAGTGTGTGTGTCTCTGACTGTGTGTGTGTTTGTGTGTGTGTCTCTCTGTGTTGTATGTGGTTTCTTTTTTGTGTGTGCGTGTGTGTGTGTGTGGAGTTTGAACCAGTGATCTAATGTGGGGAGACTTTGACCCATTGTGGGAAACCTGCAAGGGAACCTGCGGCCTAATGTGGGGAAACTACTACCTAATGT